>NW_026019116.1:835181-850016 GCF_020466585.1 Dendroctonus ponderosae
TGCCTTTGTCGGCACATTAATTGTAACACCGCGCAAAAGTTGATGACGCGTATCACCAGAACACAGAGACGTAATTTTACATTCATTTTCAGGAGAGTAAATATGATTATTTTCGTTTGCTTGTAAATATATGGATATTTATTTAAATGCTTGTAAAATGTGAATAATTTATTTTATAAAAGTAGACAAAGTGCATATAAACTTATTTGCACCTTGTGAGTTTGATAATGTTGGTGTAGTCGGATATTCGAATATTCGAGTTATGACTACACATAATTATTCGCTTTTCAAAGTTGTTGTGTGAAACTCCACAACAACGAGCAGCAAGACTCCAGAGTTCTCGAATAAGCAATACTCAATCCAGAGAGCACAAAACTATGATTTGAATCTTTGTGTATTCCGTTACCATGTTACTTATATTAGTATATAATATTATTATATTATATACTTCATCCGAGTGCTCTCATTGACAAAATGGACGAAATGGACAAATTGTGCGCGTACTCTAGTGCTCTCAAATTTAAGAATGAAACGCCAGGAATGTGTTGCGCTTGTTCGAACTTATAAATAAACCGTTGCAAATCGCCTCCGCTCTTCGATATCAATACAGCATCGTCAGGATAGCGTATCACTCTGATTTCGTTGTCTCCCATCCGATATCTTCGTCCCACCTTCTGGTCTCTGTGATGAGTTCGTTTTCCTTAGACTGTCTTCCCATATCTTGTTTTTTTGCTGTTTAGAAATGAAAGCACTGTGTTTCTTTTAGGTCGCTCGCCTAACCTGTAAACCCTCAACATTTTTTCCGGTCTTGAGACCAACCGTGTTTCCAATGGGCTACTCAGCAGTTGTGTTATATATAACACAACTGTAATATTACAGGGAAATTATTTTTTTTAAATAATTTATTTATTTCCCTGTAGTATTGCAGGGAAATTAATTTTAGTTGCAACACCGGGGCTACTACATTTAAAAAACCATACGTTTATTTTTTATCTCGTAAACCAAGTTGACTATGATAACGAGTGCTAGTTTATTGGATTTAACGCGAAAAGTTGTACTAAGGGCAGTTTTAAGTTTTTTCTAAGTTAAGCAGTTTACGTAATAAGTAATAATTAAAAAGATGTTGATTTCTTGTCTTTTCAGGATATTTTAGGAACCAAGTCGGGTATCTAAATTTTGAAAACGGTAATGAATAGGCAATCGAATTCCGCCCAATTTTGCCTATTTAAGAGATTCCCTATCTTTAAAAATGTATAAGTTACCAATTCAAAGATTCAGAAAATGGCCACCCTGTATACGGTGCGTTAATGATCGGTGCGTTGGGTTGGCGCACCAAGCCAAAATTCATGTCATGTCAAATGTCAAAATTCACCGAGTCACCCAGGCCTATCCTAAACTATATCGCTTTATTATTAGTTGGGTAAAGTAAGGAGAGATGCATCGGTAGGGGAGATGGCCTAGTGATGAGTGAGATGAGTTAAAAATGTCGATTTTTCGACAGTGCAATCACGCAGCGACAGTCAGTCTAGCCTCGTAAGCGTAGGACTCTAATTGTCTCTGTGGTATCAAAACGTCTTGTTTTCAAATTTGGACGTGTTAGTTAAGCGCAAGCTGAAAAAATTTTTACGACGTTTTATGTTTACATCGTTTGTGGGTGAGTATTTTTTTTTAAAATCAATGTGTAAGCCTTAATTACGGGTTTGCCCAAAATTATAGCATATAAATATCCAGTAGATGAAAGCCAAATAGTAGTGAAATCATGGTCCATCTGTTCTTACCAGTTCGAATAATAGGACCAATATTTAGTAGGACAGACAGACCAGCATTTACATTTGCTTACTTTTCTAATTTCAGTATTTTTTAATCAAGAAGCCTACTGTGTATACTATAAAGATACTAAAGGAAGTAGCCAGTGGACTTAGCAAATCCTGAAAAATGCTGAGACCCTGCATCATCAGTCTGCCAAGAAAATTGCAATGAAACTAGCCTAGTGTATGTTAGATTACAGTGTAAAAATTCTATTTTTTTATATTGAAAAAAAGTTGTATATTTTTTCCTAGTACAAAATATATTTTTTACCCAAAACAATTATTTTTAATTCCATTTTACAGCAAATAATCATTAAACATGGTGGATTTTCTATCCTACCACTCCTCGTCTAAACTCATCTACTCCTTACTGGGGGCGATATGGGCCAAATATTATTTAAACAAATGTTGCATTTTGCAACATCTCCGCCGGTTTAAGAGAAAAACACTCAGACAAACTGACGGCAGACTACTTTTTCAAGTAATTCATAAATAAAATAAATCATAAATTTCAGTTCATAAATTTAACCTTCGAATTCAAAATAATAATTTAAACAAAAACTATTAAAAATAATTATCCATAAATATTTTGAATAATCTACCTAGATTACACCTTAGAACTGCAACTTTTAGTTCAGCTTTACTCAAAAGCAATTAAATTATTTTGCTTACCTTTCTACATTGTCTTGGGAAAAACGGTTAAGCACCTTTACTTATACAACACCAATGGCCTTCGTATAAAGGCTATCATCTGAAGAATGTTTTGCCATCACAAGTAACGGTTCTCTCAAATTAAATTAATCTGGCGAAAATTGTCTTTTTAACTTTTCAACTTGCTGCTTTTGTCGCAACGTAATGTCTGGAATTACCAGAAATGTCTTTCACTTTGGAAAGCTACTCGCTCGTTCCTCTTTATTCCACGGAACGTTGCAATTCAGTCGCATGAAACTAATGGTAATCACTTTAATGACTATTTTAAATTTTAAACATTTTGATGTAGAATTGGGTAACATTCAAGTATGATGCACCACCGAAAATGCATCTTAAAGTAGTTTTGCCTTAGTTTTCAGTAAAGATAAGTGGCTTGTGTGTGTATCGCTTTGTTGAGTTATATGGCAGACGATATTTGTTAGTTGCCCTTCAGAAGTCAATTATAGTGTCAATTAATGTGGTAATTAGATAATTCGATGTCTTTTGAGTTGCAAAAATCGTAATATGTTTTTGAAGTGATAACTTCTTATGGCACGGTGTGAATCGGTTGGAATGCGTTACCGCGCCATTATGTATGGCCGTGCCCACCCTACGGTCTCTTAAATTTTTCGTAGTAATTATTGGTAAGATGGATTTGTTGCATTAATTCTTAAAAGGCATGGAATATAAATTTTTGTCACCAAATAAGTTGGACTGAGTGTGGAATACTTCGTGATGCACCCTGAGCAACGATACAACCGACGTGAAGAAAATAAAAGCATGAAGATACTCCGACGCAGACTAAATTTTGGCAAAAGAAACATCTGGAAGTTAGCAGATAAACATGGGAACATTGTTACGAGCAGGGCGGAATTGCTTATAGTAGTGACGGATTTCTATTCAGAGCTATATTCAAACCAAGCTGAACCACTAAATCAAAAGCAAATACTAAAAGTCTAGAACGTGGGATCGGAAGATATCCCAGAGATAACTAACTATTGATGAGATTAAGTCAGCTATCAAAAATATGAAGAATAACAAATCTCCTGGCGATGATGCCATAACAATTGAGTATATCAAGGAAGGAGGACCAACTATAGGACCGACTATATGTATTCCAAAAATTATTCAATGCCTGCCTACTAAAAGGTACAACACCTTCTCAATGGACAAATGCTGTCATCATAATTATGCACAAGAAAGGCGATGTCACAGATCTGAGGAATTATCGACCAATAAGCCTACTGTCCCACGTATATAATCTATTCATGGCAGTTATTACAAAGAGGCTCACCAACAAATTTGACAGCTACCAACCCTGTGAACAGTCTGGCTTTCGTTCTGTCTATAGTACTAACGATCACCTATAAGTGATAAAATCGCTAATAGAAAAATGTGTCGAATACAACAAACCACTAGTGCTGATCTTTGTAGACTATGAAAAAGTGTTCGATACTGTGGACCAGCACGAGACGCTCCTAGCCCTAGCAGATTGCCGTATCGACCACCTCTATATAGCACTCATAAAGAACATCTATGACACTGCCACAGCTCATTGTAGACTTCATGCCGATACTGACAAATTTAATATAAATCGTGAAATTTGACAGGGCGATACTGTCTCCCCTAGACTGTTTAATACATTACTTCAATACATGTGTAAAAGAATAGATTGGCATGATATGGGTATTAATGTCAACGGTGAAAACTTCAACCACCTCAGGTTCGCCGATGATATAGTTTTAATCTCAGAGCGAATTAACAATGCCAGAGCATCTCTTGAAAAACTCTACCAGGCATCCGGACAAGTTGGGCTGAAAATCAACATATCAAAAACTCAATTTATGACTAATCTAGTAGTATCCACCAATATATCCTTAGGTGATAATGAAGTACAACAAGTGACATCACATAAATACTTGGACCACGAAATCCGAATAGGCCGAGATAATCAGACCTCTGAAATCTTTAGGAGAATAGGTTTGACATGGGCAGCATTTGGCAACCTCAGAGAATCATTCAAGTCTGAACTTCCCATGTGTTTAAAGCGCAAACTTTTTAACCTACGTGTCCTACCAGTCATGACGTATGGAGCCGAAACCCTAACACTAACTAAGAAATCGATTAATAAAATAATAAACAGGCGATGGAAAGATCGATGTTGAGGGTATCACTTAGAGAAAGAATACATAACACGGATATATGGCGCAGGAAAGGAGTTACTGATGCAGTAAAGAAAATATCCTCTTTAAAATGGAACTGGGCAGGTCACGTTGCAAGAACTCGAGACGATCGATGTACTAGAAAAATTATCGAATTGAGACCACGATATGAGGCCTATCGAAGTAGAGGACGTCCTTCGACGAGATGGACGGACGACTTAAGGAGAATCAGAACGAACTGGATGCAGGTCGCGCAGAATAGGCATGAGTGGCACAGTTTGCGGGAGGCCTATGTGCTGAAACTGAGCTTAGAGGGTATTTCGTGAGCGAAATGTGGCTACATTCACCGCTTGGCCTTTATTAAGGTCATATACATTAATCATCCGTGTTCATATTCTACACTCAGTTAAGAACTTAGGCTCTGTCTTGCTTAGTAAAAAATATGTTACTAACTTTCTTCCAAAGTTGGTTGGACCAACTCAGCAGCTGGCACAGAAATAATTACAGTGAAAATGAATGGTTTGAAAATAACTTCTATCAACAAACACTTATACACTTTACACTATAAAGTAGCCTATTACTTGGGCTGAAGACGAGCAATTGCATCTTGCACTCCACCCCAAAGATAACAAAACTTTCATATCTGCGAGATGGTAAACTGAGACGTGGCCGGACTTCTGTTTTGTATCAACAGATGCATGAGAAAGGCCCCTACTGGTAATGCGAAGAGTAATAGGATTCCGACGTTGACTTCGAAGTTGACTTCCAACAGTCGACACATTACCGAGATTCAAGATGGAACTTCAAGCCTATTGGGATTTGTTTCGCAGAAAAATAGACATACGTCTCTTGAATGTCCCACCTATTCTCGAGAACTACAAAGGGTTTGTGAGAGTGTTGCATGATGCGACTCAGAGAGTTGCATGATGCGACCTATAGGCTACATATCCGGTTGCTCAAGGGAACTGGAGGACCTTCGCAAGAGATTGGATGGATTTGTCGGGGGATCTGGATCGATCACCTAAAGTACTCTCAACCTTGGATAGGGAGATAGAGAGGAAAGGTGGGCATATAATAACTTGAAAACGTTGACAGACAAGATCCTAAAGAGCCTAAAATCTGCAGAGTGCAGAGGTGATGTCCTGATTGACAGCGAGAGTTTGGATGGCGGGTGAAAAGTGAGCTGGGGAGTTTTTTGAGTTTTTGTTGAGCAGGGAAGCAGTACCAACTCATCTTTAGAAAATCCAAAATGAAAAAAACCCCAGAGAATCCGGAAAATATATAAACTGATAGCTTTCTTTTCCATGTGCTGTAAATTGTTCGAACGGCTAATCTTTAACAGAATATCTATTAAAGTAACAAGTGAAGTGACGATTGAACAGAACGGCGGTATAAGTAATTCCTCTTGCTGGCCTACAGCTTCAAGTGGAGGAGCCGCCAAGACCTTCTTGGCCTTGGAAGGAGAAATCCTCCATAACGGTGAACAGTGAATGAAACTGTCTACAAGTTCAACGGGATGGAGATGCAGACGGGAACGGAAAACCACTGCATTAAAAAGCCTCAGAACATCATTAGGAAAACCTTTAGGTTGAGCAAAATTAAAACGCGGCCCCCCAGTCGCCGACAACACTTTACTGAAAACGATAGCAACATGGAATGTTCGCAGTTCATTTGAAAGTAGAAAAACACATAACACGGCCAGGGAGATAAAAAGAATCAAAATAGACGTTCTGGATATCAGCGAGATGCGTTGACCATAGACTGGAGAAATGAGAGTGGGACATCATTACATTTATGGTCCTTGTATAGGTTCCTTGGCGGGGCTCCGTTTGAGCGAATCCTCGGAAATTATTATAATAAGGGGCGATCTTAACGCAAAAGTAGGTAAAGGTCGGAGAGGGATATTGTAGGATCTTTTGGCTTGGGTTCACCAAATGAGCGAAGAGATCGATTAAAACCATTCTGCCAAGAAAATTTTAAATACCCTCCAAGGCGCCTATACAGGGTTATAGACGCCTATACGTCACAGAAGTTAACGGTTTAATTTTCAAAAAGTATTATTTAATGAATTGGCAAATATTTTTGTAATGTACAGATTGTCCCTAAAGGCCCAAAAGTATCAAAGTTTTGTTCTTTTAAATGAAATACCCTATATAAAGGATGATTCAAAATTGGCGTAATTCCTCTGGAGGTGTTGTCTGGCGGTGTTTTAGGAGTACTGAAACAATAGTAAAAAAATCTATAGTTATTAAAAACTGGAAAATTTGCAAAAAACTATATTAGGAAGACGGCAACAATGTTTTTCAAGGAAATCTGCCTAATTAACATCAAACAAATACCTGTTGCTTCATAATTATTTAAAACTCCGGTAACCATGGATAAATAGATAGTGACAATAAAATAGACAAGGATAAACGGCAAATTCAACAGGAATCGTTGAATGACGGAACCTATTTCAAAACTCATAACCTCGAATAATTGATTTGTTTACAAAGTTCAAAAACATATATTTGAGTCTGTAACTCCGAACAAGTGCCTGTGTAATCACCTTATTATGCACTCTTCTCGAGCAGCTTCGCGTATTCGGTTAATTAACTCCTGCTCAATTTATACCGGTGTTCAGTAATCCATTGGTTTAATGTGAATCTTACATACGTGGTAGGAATGTAGCCAGTCTTTATTTGGTGCCTGGAAAAATTGGAAAGAAGTCAGTTGTTGTGCAATGTTCTGCGAGCCCTTGAAAGGCTCTTCTGCAATTATGACCAATACTTGTTCCTCTGTGTCTGGAACCCGAACATCTATTGTTGTCCACTATCTCATTGGAACCGCTCTCCTCGCCCTTTGCTTGCGTGAGTTCTTTCATCTTCTGCTATGTTACTGTAGCATTTCCTCTGAACTAATCGCAAATCCGCAAATTCGTGAAAGGAAATTCAAAGTAAGTCACAACTTGACAAATTATTATTATTATTGACAAGGGCTATCCACCTGTATCTATCTGTGAATGACAAAAAACAACATTGAAGCTTCGAATTTCTTCAAAAAATTGAAACAAAAGAGAACCTTTTTAATATCAAAAATGTTCGTAATTTGAAGCAAAGATCGTAATTTTTCTTTTTGAATGCTTAAGTATTCCAATATGCTTCCAATTAAATATGGAACACTTTCAAAATAATGCTTAATAACAAAGTTGAAATTCGATTTTCAACTGTTAATATCTTCTAGAAATTRTCGAAAATTTTGCTCTTCTCGGAGCAAAATAAATGTTTGTTTTAATAAGGTTTATATTCAAGTGGCAGAAAATGAAAAGTTTTTCGATAATGTGTTATTTAGTGATGAATGTACTTTTCATAACAATGGTCTCGTGAATACAGGGTCATGAAAAATCGTAATAGGTGGTCAGTTAATGTGTGGGGTCGAATACTAGGCTCATATTTAATTGGACCCTACTTTTTTGAAGGACATCTAAATGGTTTGATGTTTTTCCAGTTTCTAATAAACCATCTTTGAGCATTATTAGAAAAAGTTTCTTTAAGTATTAGGAGTAACATGTGGCTTCAATTGGATGGAGCTCCGCCTAATGGGGAACTTGAACATTTTTTTTATTTCTTTAATACATTTGTCTATCTATGGAAATCGCACATACCAAATATCTGCCGTCAAATCGCAATATTTAAGTTGCAATAAACAATTAAATTTGTGACCGCAGGCTATTCATTTGAAGTTCCCTATTATCATTGCGAAGTTCGACAATTTTTAAATGGTAACTTTCAAAACAGCTCGATTGGCAGAAATGGATTTGAAAATTGGCCTTCCAGGCTTCCGGATTTAACTACACTAGATTTTTTTTGTGGGGGTATATAAAAGAAATTGTCCACCATACGCATAAGAGACGCTTTTAAAACTGTAACTCTGCAAATGTTAGCCAGAGTTAGCAGTGGTTTTGAAAAAATAATTTACAAATGTCTAGGAATGAACGTTCAGCACTTCGAACATTTTGAACAAATAATTTGAATCTGTTTTATATTATTGTTGATATGTTATTTAGAGCTTTAAATTAAAAAAAAACACCAAATGGTTCAAATAACGATTTTGACTAATATTGGGTTTTCCCCAATGGAACCAAATGGTGCACAGAACGGTTATTTGGCATATTTTTCAAAAGCGACTTGACTTAGCTATTAATCCCCTAAAACCATTCGATAGGTAATTAAAAATTGCATTTCCTGGAAAGTTAAAGCATATTTGTTGTATTTGAAATGATTATAGCCACTTAAAGTTCTTATTTGATTAGTTTAAATTTGTGGACACCTTGTATACGTTACAAATAAACTTTAGTACTCACAATTTCTTCATACGTGGGCATAGACAGAATGAGGGCAACGACATCCATAGTATTATCGAGAAATATATGAAGAGAGCCAAAAAATCAGGGCCCATATAGGTAAGTGCGTGGCCAATTAGTGACCATAATAAGGAATTTAAAAAAAACTGAAAACCCCTTTGTTGTGAAAGAAATGAGTTATCACGACTTTATAGATTTAAAATCGATGTTTAATGAAATTGGTTTTAATTCCCAGAAAAATCTAGAGGGTGGTCAGATTAGGATGTCAGATATAAAAGTCGAAAACTTTGTGAAAGGAAGCGATGTATACTTTTCTACAAACTTTTCTACAAACTGACTACATGGGTACAAGTTAGGAGTCGAACCATTGGAACAAGACGCTCTTCTCGAGTGAAGAGTCTAAATAGCATCATCAGAAAACTCGCCTACATTTCAAAAATCCTACTAAGTGAAAATAAGAAAAAAGATTTACAAACTTTGTTAACAACTAACATTATTTCGCAATACTATGAACCGTTTTTTAGTGGCTGGTTTTGAATGTTTGCTTTTGTAATGTTATTAATAAATATTTCTTATTCAACTTAATTTTTCTGTTGTCATTTGATAAATTTGACAGTGACTAAAATAAAGTATTCATCTAATAATTTCAATAATTAACCTTGTCACAACTATTAGTACTGCCGCCTTTCCCAATGGAACAATGACGCAAATGGAACTTTTTGGACTTTTAAGGCCTACACATCTTCATATGTTTTAAAAATTATAAAATACGTAGCAGCATCTAAAACTAGAATAAATTTGCTATCTAGAAGTCTCCATCGATTATATCCAAATTGGTCCTTAAAGTCCCAGTGTAAGTTTCATTATTATTATTTTCTTAATTTGTGAGTTCTGAAAAATCATCAATTTGCACTTGCGTCACTGTTCTTCCGGAGAAGCGATAACTTAAATAATTCTAAAGTGTTTTACACTTGAAAATTAGATTACATTTTAATGAAATTCGGATTATTTAAAAAACCTTATTATTTTGTTATTATAAACCTTATTAAACCAAATACTTATTTTGCCCAGAGAATCCAAAAATGCGATAATATATAGCGTGTTTTATTTTGAAAAACACAACTTTGATACTTTTAGGGCTTTTGGGACACTCTGTACATTGCAAAAATATTTTTAAAATGTGCACCCGATAGGCGCCTATGAATTCATCAAATAATACTTTGCAAAAAACAAACGGGCTAGCCGCGAACGTCCATGTCGTATAGCGTGAATAACCCTGTATATACGAGTTATTTACTTTGGGGGCCAACTTTGATACTTTTAAGGCTTTTGGGACACCCTGTACATTATAAAATATTTTTAAAATGTGAACCCGGTAAACTCAGTTTCCAAATGTCTTTCGTCGAAGATGCAGGAATCTCGAAGTTCTAAGTTTGTTGAAAGTGGCAAATATTTTAAGTATCTTTTGAACTATAATTAAAAAAAAACATTTGAGCAAATTGTGGGGTTCTTGAATTGGGAAATAGTGAATTGTTTCTGATTTTTAAAGCCCAATTTCATATACTTTCTGGCTGCAACTCTTCAAAATTCAAATAATCTCTAACAAATTGAGTCAAATAACCCCATTATAAGTTTACGATAATTCACCAACTCATCGCAATAGTAGATAGAAAAACATACCAAGGCGAATTGAATTGGATCTTTGTTGCCAGCTTCATTGAATTTAACTGTTCTCTATTTTTTGCCGCTCTATAGCAATCTAGTAAGTAATGCTGTTTTGTCTTTACTTACGTTCCGCTCGAATACAACTCGAATGTCTCTTTTCCGGTTCCTGAGCCCCGCAGCGATTTGCACAACGCTTAGAAATCCTATAAAGATTATTGATTTGTACACCATTGCTGAACGGTATCTGAAAATAAATATTAAGTCAATTTAGTGTCAAATTTCAAATATCTTTAGAGGGGATATTGAAAAATGATTTGACGAAAATGAAAGGAGCGAGTTTGCCATTTTCCGGTGTCACGTACGATTGCTGCTACAATTTTTGGGTTAAATGTTTAACTTTCCATTGGTTCTTGTAAAACTTATCTATACCATGGTGACGATTTTTTTAATGTGAGGTTTGGGTTACTTAATTCTCTCCAGAAACTGTTTCTGTTTTATAGTCCCCATGTTATGGTTATTTAATTAATTTTTTTAAGTTCTAATCAACCCTACATGTATTTAACCTTACTCCTTGCTGGTTAACTATCTAACTGAGCGCGCCGCGCTTGCCTTATATAGCCGATTGGCAACACTCAAATATTCTAGTTCAATTATGGAACAATTATGGCCGCAACAGTATGTTCGCTCTATCAGATAAACATTTTCCAATCACCTTTTTACCATTATGAGATGATTTGAGTTAATAAAACTAAAATATATATTTGGTTCAGTATAATTTGTCTTAATTAATAAACCCAGGAAAATAATTTTGTTGTTTTCTTTTTTCAACAAGTGGATTTAATGGTTGGTTCTTTACTGTTCAGATGTGATAAAAATTCACCAATTTTTTTATTTCCATGAGCGTAAATTGAAATTAAACCATCAAAATATCTCCACCAAATTAGGGGTTTCAGTTTTTAACTATTTATAATTTTTTTCTGGAAATTTTTCATAAAAATATTAATATATTACTGAAAAAAGGCAAAACGTGCTTCCCAAAGGCCATTCCAATTTTTTTTAATGAAAATTCTTCGGGATTGGAATAGTTGTATACGTGGCTTTTCGTCATTCGCAAACGTCCGACGTTTCGCTTATTATATCTAGAAAAAACATTAGAAAAGGTGCGGTAGCTAAAATGGTCTTATCCCACGAGCCTCAAATTTCTTCTTATTTTTGTCCTGTAGTTTCAACGACCTTTACTGCTAATTCTCTAAAATACTGATAAAATATCAAAATTTTTGACGCAGTTTTCCCACCAAGTTAAAACATTGAGAACTTGAGAACTTGATGGAGATTCGTAAATCGGTCATAAAGCAGGACTGTGCCAGGCAGTAACCATTTTTACCTGAATGACCTTAGTTCTGTAATAAATTATTACTTCTAGTTATTTAATTAATTTTTAACCAACTTGAATTATAACCAACAATTATCGCAATACTATTTAACCTTGACTCAATAGCTCGTTTACCAACTAACTAACTCTAGAGCGCTTCGCGCTTGCTCTATATAACCGTTTGGCAACACTCGAATATTCATTCAACACCCGAACATTTCCTATTCCAAATCCAACAGGGGCTGTCTCGAACTTTCATTAGTCATCTTGCTGGCAGCGTTGCCGTTACCACTTCCTTTTCCGTGCTAGCCGCATCAATATAGAACTTCACATTATTCATTATTGATCACATTTCAAGTGTTTCTATGGTCAACCATATTTTTTTACTCGCCCATAGGGACTATTAGATCCAGTTTCTGAATAGTTTGTACGTACGCAGGCAAAATAAATCCGGCAATATAATTTAAAATTAATAATGAAAGGTTGCATTTTTAAAGCGTTTACGATTATAATATTTTGCCTGCAAGCCACTTTATGTTTCATAAAACGGTTTATCGATTTTATATTCAAGGTGAGTATTATAAATAGCTTTGATGGAGCTTTGGCCCGACCTATTATAAACAAGCTGAACCATTAAAGCATTTTACCCTTTACAAATCCACCAGCATGCTGACGTCGTTTTACCATTTATAACAGCCTGAAGGAGTCAGTTAACAATGCGAAACCTCATCAATTTAGTAGAAAAACAGCTTTAAGGAAAGAACAGGAATAACGCACATATGGCCAGTTTCTTATATTTTCCATTACGAAGTGCCTTGGGAAAACATTTATTTTTGCCGAATGTGTAGGTTAATATAAGTTAATGTAACGGTAGCCCAAAAACTAAAGTCAACACATCCAAATAAAATTTTAGGATCTCTTCAGGTCAGTGCCGATTAACCCAAAGGTAGTACATTGTTTTCGGGTAGCCATTCTAAAACACCTCTAAGTAAAATAAGCGGAAGTTAAAAATTTACTCCATATAATGCGAAGGAGAGTTCATTAAGTGTCAACGTTTAATTAACTTTAAGGCTCGTTCAGACGGCGACATCGATGTCGTGACATCGGGTCCCGTGACAGCTTTCGACATTCCATGTCGTGTCACTAGGTGTTCACACTCACTAACACTATCGATTCAGACTATTGTCAAAGTGGCGGATATGTTAGAAGAAGTAATTATTTTGAAATTGAGGCGAAAATTAAAAAAACGACTATGGATGAGACAGTGGATTATGCGTGGAAACAAACTAGGGAAATTAAAAATCAGGTTTTCAGCTTTAGAGCCAAAATTTTCTAAAATATTTCAATTTTTCCAAACATCTGCACAGTTGAAAAGTTGAAGCTTAACTTTTTAATTTAAAAAAAATTACGCAGTTGCTGTAGAAAACCCAATTTTGGCAAACATAAAGAGCATGAAATTATTCACAAAAAGTAAGTGCTTTGTCCAGTTGGAAGGCAGGTTTTCTAGGAAAGAACACCTGCCCACAGACTACACACTATCATATAGGGTGACCAAAATAAGGATGCATCCGTAATTCTCTCCGAAACCGTAGAGATACAAAGTCGGTTAAATCAGGAAAAAGTTGGGCAGAGGGTCATATGCATGGTGTTTTTAAAAAACAAGTTTTTTCCCTAATTTTTGAATTATTTAGAAAGAAGTGATTTTCGGATCTTCGTTTTTACTCATGTTTGATATGATTTAAAATAACTTCAAAAATGAATAATCACATTGATTTATCCCATAGACATGGGTATGATTGTTAGTATTCCAGAAATGTAATCAAATCAAAAGAGAACATGATTTAAAACCAAACCAAATGAAAATATCGCTCCAACGATTGATAACTTTCAAGAAATGTCATGATCAAATTTGAGAAGCGTTTCACCATATGCGCACGCGCAACAATTCTGTCAGTCTTAGACATTCTGGCGTCTAGTGGCAGCCCAGATATTTTTGCGAATGGCGCGCAGTTTGAAAACTTTCATTAAACGCCGCAAGGTATTTTTGTAAAACAACATGAAGGAGCATTTATTTTTAAATTTAAATTGCATCGTTTCCTAAATAGTATCGATTACAGAGTTTTTAAAGTGTGTGTCAATTTGTCTGCTGCACACTGCAACACCCAAAATGTGTTGATGGTTTGAAATGGAAAAAAATTAAGAAAGATTTAAATCAGTTTGGGGTAGCGTTTGATGGGAAAAGTTTTTTTAAGTGCGTAATAAAGGTAATGAAGAATGAAAATCAACAAGTTAAATAAAAATAAATCTTTATAGTATATTGCTTTCATTTTCTTGAATTTTTATACCAACATTCATTTTTTATAACATAAAGTGTACTTACTAATTACCAAGACCAACCAAGAACCTGCTTGCGGTATATCTCATGCCCAAGTTAGGGTGGCAGTTGGGCAGTGGATCTTGGAACAACACAGAAAGTACTGGGAGGAGACACCGCGACTCCATACCGCAAAGCAGTTGGTGGGACCTCCACAACCAGCACGTAAAAACGAACTGCTAGGTTTCAGCAGGCAAAAATAAGGAGGATAGTGGCCTTTTTAACAGGACACGCCCCCTGCAAAAAACACCTCTTCAGGATGGACTGAGTAGACAGGAAACTACTCTGCATGTTATGTGTCACTGCACGTCATATACAACAGGTAGACGAAGACTCCTGGGAGGGGATGAAATTCCACCAGACCAGATCATGCGAACTCCCCTCAAGACTCTTCTGGAATTCATTGAATATACAGGGATAAT
>NW_026019116.1:850066-858434 GCF_020466585.1 Dendroctonus ponderosae
ACCGCGGTGCGAGGCCAAACACCACCTCGGCGGTGAGGAAAGGGTTTTAGTGGGTAAACGGCTTAGCTGGAGTCCCACACACACCAGAGCGACAGACCACCAGCTCTGGGAGTGCGTAAAAGAGCATTTCCCAAACATCACCGAAAAAAAAAAATACTTACTAATTAACTTACTAAAGTATTAATACAGGATCCTAACACAGCAACAAATAAGTTAAAAAATAAAATAAAAACTTGGATTGATTCTGCTACAGTTGAAAATAAAAATGATCATAAAAAACAAAAGAGAACAGATTATGTTATAAAATCATGTCGTGCTAAAGAATGTTTGTATCACTTATTGTAAAAAGATTGTACAATTGAAGCACTAAATAAGCAATACAAACAATGTAGCAAAATACTAGACAATGTATAATCTTGGATGCTAAGATTAAATATGGCAAAAAACAAATTGAAAACAATTTGAACAGTCCCATAAAATTCTGGGGAATTATTAATGAAACAATTGATTGATATGAATCAATGTAATTGATATTACCAATTACATTGATACGAACTCTTAGTATAATATGTCAATGGTTTGGATATTCAGGAAATTGGGCGTCTTTGATTACCTTTAGGAGGTTCAACTTTGGTTGCAATTGCAACTGTTCGGGTATTTTCTTAAACTCCTTTACCAGAATACCAGAAAAAATGACGATCCCCATCATCTTTACATTTTTGCATTCAAAATTTTTGTTTAAGTTTCCAATTAACTCTCTACCATGGTGGTAATAATTTTTTTTCGTATGTTTTTTCAGTGTCCATGAGAAGTTAGTAGCGGCACTGCCGTCGTTTTCAACAACTTTGTTTGGATTATTGTTTGCTTCATCAGTTTTAACAGTAACATAAGAGGTTGTAGCATTGACAGGCATTGTATCTTTTAAAAATAGGAGGTTATTATAAAAGACATATGGATTTTTCTTTTGCACCGCAGACCCGTTGTCCTTTGCTTTATGGGCTTTCACAAAAACCATTACGTATATTTCTCCAATTTTTTTGAAGCGTCTCACCTAAAAAAAAATGTTTTAGATATTTGGCAACAGGACGCTTATTTGCAGAACTACAAACATGTTTCGAATGGGAATTAAAACTGTCGCAGAAATAGTTCGAGAAGTATGTGCTGCAATATGGCTTTCTTTAACAAAAGATGTGTCTATCTGAGTCAACAAAAGAAAAGTGGCTGCAAACTGCAAAATTTTCCTCACTGTCAAAATAGTGGTTCAGTGTGCTTTAATTATAAAGGATTTTTCTCTACAGTTTTGTTGGGAGTTTGTGACAGTAGCTACAAATTTGTATTAATAGACGTTGGCGCATATGGAAAATTCGGGGACTCAGCAATAGTTCAAAATTCCAGTTTCTACGAAACCATGCAGGAGAATAGTTTAAATTTCCCCCATCCTACATCTATTTCCAAAAGCAGGAGCGTCTCTTTACCCTATGGTTTTGTAGGAGACGAGGCATTCGCTTTGAGTACACATTTGATGCGTCCGTATTCAAGAAATGATTTAAATGTTTCGAAAAGAACGTTCAATTATAGAAATTGCAGGGCTGTAAGATTTGTAGAATGTACGTTCGCGGTCTTTGCTAATAGGTGGCGTATTTTTCGTTGGCCCATAAATGTTAATATTCGACAATGAAGGCTTTCACGGCCGGTCAAATCACATATAGAAATGTTTTTCGGGCTTTGAAGCCGTGGTCCATGAGAATTTCTTCCTGACGTTTCGTCCAATCAAAGGCGATAAGGCAGTGGGCGAAGTGATCTCCCGTGCTTTCCGACTAAGACTGGTTCAACTACTTTTGCTTTTGAACATATTTATTTCAGACAAGTTTTACATACTTCTTACTGCTACTTATTCTACGGATCCTTAATGCTAACATCTTGTTGTTTAAAATGACATCGTGTGACTTAATCTAACTTATTCTAACCTAAACCTAAACCTTAACACATCCTCTAATGCTTCCTAAGCTAACTTCCCGTGCAGGTTGAGCGACCCTTCGGGCACGTCCCCAGATGGCCGATAGGGGCAAGGCCGGTCAGATACGTCTGACCGGTTAGCGACGGCCATAAGTGAAAGTCGTGGTATAAAACCCACGGATATGGATCGAATCAACAAACCGCAAACCGCCTGCAGTGCAACGACTCCCGTGGCTTCGGCCTTGAGATAGGTGCTGCAGGGGGCACGGGGATCTGGGTTTTACTACCTGGATCGCGTGAGGACGTCACTATAACACCTCCCAATTCTTACGGTATAGTGCGCGCCAAGAGATGTAAGGCTGGGGGAAAGCCCAGCCAATAGCGACTAACCTTGAGGCAACAGGCGCACCTCATTGTATTAGCCTTGCCCACACATGCGGGGCTCTGTGTGGGTGGACCAACCTTTCCCTAGCTGCTCGTGGGAATGATATGGAGAAACAAACCAATATTATAACACCACAAAATACCGGCGGGACTTCCTCAGAAGAACCGTCGGGCTCCGCAGCTGGCAAACGACCGAGAGGAAAAAACTCTCGGGAGCCGCTAGACGGAAGAAAAAAATAGTTAGGGACAAAGAAAAGTTTGGACCAACCAAAACTGTGCCAGATGGACCCTCAGGGGAATCGGCACACACCAAGCAAGCTGCCACGACGGACGCAAAAGCGAGAGAAACTTTTCTCCTGAGCAGGGAAAACTCATAAAGAGGCACCTGCTTGAGAGAATAGATGAACTGCAATCAGGGACGACGAATGCTAACTTTGCAGAATGCCGCTACCCGGGGGGCGCCTTCTGATCACCTGCTCTGACCAGGCCACTGTGGACTGGATCGGCGCGGTGGTCGGAGAGGCGAAACCCTGGACTGGGGCGGAGCTGGTGCTTGTGGAGGCAAATAGGCTTCCCAAGCCAAAAAGGGTAATAGTGTTCATCTCCGAAATTACACCTCCGGATAGGACACTACACAGGATCGGTGTCCTGAATAATCTGAACACCAGGACCTGGAAGGTTGTGGGGTTAGGGAACGAGCAAGCCAGCGGTAGGCTGCTAACGGTCCTCATGGACCAGAACTCGTGGGAAAAGTTGGGTGAGATCCAATACAGACCCCACTACAACTTCTCTAGGGTTACGTTCAGGGCCCTCTCTTCTAGCAAGGAACCTGAACAAGCCCAAGAGGCCACAAAACAGGGGGCAACAAAGCCCTCAAAAACGGAGGGAAGGAAGTTACCGGCCGGTACCGGGGAAGCCGACAACATGTTGGAACCTCGGGGGGGGGGCAGCTCAACATTCCAACTCCCGCGGTTACTGTTATGGAGGTGGAGGCGATGCCATCCGGTACCGTGGAGGGCCAGAAAAGTGGCTCCTTTGGGGCGCTGGTTGGCACTACAGCCACCACCGCGGAGGCGCAGGGGCAGCAAAACCCATCCTCGCTGTGGAGCAGGGGGCACTGGTCGCAGGTACCTCGCCACTTCTAAGGAAAACCTGACTGGCTGGACGACCCGCCTGTGTGCGGGTAGTTCAAATAAATCTTCACCACTCCCNGGGCGGCTTCGGCCGCCCTCAGTGAATGTATGCTAAATACATCATCAGATGTCGCTCTAATTCAAGAACCATATGTCTATAAGGGGAGAATTGGAGGATTGTCGAACTTCAGAGGACAAATAGTCCACTGCCAATCTGAAGAAAACCCACGTAGATGTATTCTCATAAGGAATACAGTTAGACCTATACCATTATGGGAACACTGTAGTAAGGACCTTACGTGTATAAAAACAAGACTTAAATCGAAGGGCGGGGACCGAACATTAGTTCTGGCATCTGCATACCTGCCACACGACCAAATAGGACAACCGCCTCCAAGTTCAGGGCTGGCGTGTCTGGGAATAACTGGAGCAATGTCAACGACGCCGACGGCCGCTATGGAGACACTCCTGGGGCTGGAGCCGTTGTATTTATCCATTGAAGCTGAGGCCCTAAGAAGCGCTTACCGTATGGGTGACGGTGTCCTCAGGAAAGCGACGAATTTGGGACACAATGCGATCTTCAGAAAATTGAAGACAGTCGAACCCGTGGAATCAAAAGCTGATCGAATCAAAACTCTAAGCATCTCGGTACCTTTTAGAACATATTGTACCGTGGATGGCCGAGTATCAAACTCTTTCTTCTGCTTGCAACTTTTATTCCACTCGGTATAACTTTAACTACGGAACAGGAACAAACTAACTTCTAAATTAACGTCAACTTCACAAACAACAACAATAACAAACGGAAAACACGCGTTTCCGACTCGCGGGGTTTAACCTTCTTCTGCACTCCATCGCAGCTGTCACTTCACTCCCCCTGTGTGGTTCTCGTCGTCGCTTATATAATTTCTTCCAGGTAACCCAGAAGGTTCTCGAAATCTCCAGTCCAGGTGCGAAATTTCCCGCTTGTCAGTGTCATATTTGACAGTAAATGTGGCCCAAATAGGGCTCCCATTTACTGTCAAATGGCTCAATTTGAAGTGATCCTTGAAGTAAAGATGGACAAAACTACAAGTGCCGAAGTCCGAACGACACGATCACCTACTTAATATAGTAACTAAATAACTAAAACATAATAATAAAGTCACATTTAGGAATGTTTTCCGGGCTTTGAAGCCGTGGTCTATGAGAATTTTTTTCTGACGTTTTGTCCACAACTGCGGTGGACATTATAAAAGGCGATTAAGGCAAGGGGCGAAGTGATATCCCGTGCTTTCCGACTAAGACTGGTTCAACTGCTGAATTCCCCGTCGTATTTATGCAGCCCAGCCGTGTGTGCTCATACGTGGTGGATGGCTGGGGGTTCAAACGCTTCGGCGCACATGCTGTTTGGCGCAAAACGCGCTTCCAATCTGGATTGAGTGCCGTAATTTCTTCTTTTTTGTTAAAGTTGTTTTGGTATTTAAATATTTCGATGGCCTCTCTGGTGAGTCTCGGGTAGTATCTTTCAGATTGGTGCAGAATGTCCACTTCGTCGAAGCGTATGTGGTGGCCGTCTAGCATTGCGTGCTCCGCTACTGCTGATTTTTCTGTTTGTCCCAATCTGCAACTTCGTTTGTGCTCCGTGATCCTAGTGTTTATGCTTCGTTTTGTGGTGCCGATGTATGCTCTTCCACAGCTGCACGGAACTCTGTAGACTCCTGGAGCTGATAAAGGATCTCGTTTGTCCTTGGCCGATCTCAAAGTCTGTTGGTTAAAAAATGGTTTTTACTTGGTGTTTCGCCAGTATCTTGCCGATCCTGTCCGTGACTCCATGTATGTAGGGGAGGAAAGCCCAACTCTTACGCTCATCATGCGTCTCAGTTGTCTCCGAGCGATCTTCACTGTTTTTTGGTCGAATTACTCTATTGAAATCTTTCTTACCGTATCCATTCCAACCAAATGCCCTTTCCAGGTGTTTTAATTCTCTCTCTAACTCGGCTGGTTCGCAGATTCTTCTGGCTCTTTTGGTGAGAGTTTTGATGACTCCTCTTTTCTGACTGGGATGATGGTTTGAACCACTGTGCAAGTACCGGTCGGTATGTGTCGGTTTTCTGTACACCGTGTGGGCCACCTTTCCGTTGGTTTTTCTGGTCACCAAGACATCCAAAAAAGGCAGTCGCCCATCATTCTCTACTTCCATAGTGAATTGAATTTTAGGGTTTATTGAGTTGAGGTGCCTCAGGAAGTCTTCAAGTTCAGTCAGACCATAGCCCCAAACAACAAAAGTTTGTAGCGGATTTCACTCTCACTGTGACGTCACTAAGACTGTCAGATGGACACAGCTGATGCGCAAGACTATACCTTATCATGATCGTCGCCAACTATCAGTGTACTCGGTGTTATTCTTGGTCTTGCGCTTGCGCATTTGCACCCTTATTATTGTCAGCGACCCATTATTTTAATTGGGGTTAAGTTAGGAGTATATTTGTGTTCAGTTTGATATATTTGTAGTGGCAGGACTTGTTATTTAATTAACCGGCTCCTAAGTTCTATAATGTGTTACTTATTATTGTTAAAATGATTCCTGAAAAAATAATTTTAAGCAGAGATGTTTAAATTTTATATTTCGGAATTTAATTTGTTTTCTGGTACATTTGTAATTGTGTGTACTAACTCTTTAATGTTCGGCATTAGGGATTCCTTTTATAAAAGAAAGATCCAATTTAAATCCCGTTTGTGTGGTTCCTTGCATGGTCCATTTTTTCTACTTTGGAGGCTTATAACTATTAATCCTAAATAAGCAGATGATTTTTCTTAAATAAAAGTTTATTGCAATCTTAAAGGCTCCGTCCTTTATCGGGCGCCTCCCCAAGTGGCGGATAGGGGGATGCCTCCCAGATATGGGTGGTACCGAGGAAATAAAATACACTGAACTCCGACGGCTGAACTATAAACTCACCAACACGTCTGGCCAGCGAAGTGTTTTACGGTCAAATACTCCATATAAAAAATGTCAGCTGCTAAAACTAAATTACCCCGGGCGAATAGCAGAATATCTCCGAAATCTCACCCTAAAAATAAATCAGTCTGTCCCATGGATTCTGGGGGGGCAAAACATCTCAGGAATATAAAGATGCACAACAACACAAACGGGATGCACACATTGCAACGTTCAAGGCACGAGCCTTGCAGTCGCGCGAACAGCTGACTGAACTTGCGTGTGAAGTTGCAAATGTTAAGTGGAATGTCACAGGCCTCAGCGAAGGTAGAAGGCGCAGTGAACAACTTATGACACTAAAATCAGGACATAACCTACACTACGTGCGCAAAGAACACGAGTCCAACGGAGCAACGGGATTCCTAAAACATTAGCGCTATAACGCAAACATAATTTTTTTAAAGGAAATTTCCACCTGAGTAATTTGTCTTGTTCTGAACCTGACCTCGAGATACTACATCAGGATCATACAGATATACGCACCTACGGCTAGCCATGGAGACGAGGAGGTAGACAGTTTCTACGATAATATAACTACGGCTCTCACAGTGAGGATATTTCAATGCTGACATTGGAATGAAGCGAGACACCGCTGAAACCCCTTTGGTCAACTTTGGACTACTAGGCAGAAACGAGCGAGGTGAATAAATGCTGGGCCATCTGTTACAGATTAACCTATTTCAGATGAATAAATTCTACAAGAAATAGTTAAATAGACGATGGACATGGGAAAGCCCAGATGGTCACACAAAAAGCGACATAGATTATACCATAACGGACAAAAACCGCGTCGTCAAGGATGTGACAGTACTCAATAGATTCTCCACTGGAAGCAACCATATGCTCGTAAGGGCTAAAGTCGTAATTGATATCGATAACGAACGGCCCAGAATGGTCAAGAAGAAAACAAACAAACCTTGGGCGAGACCAGCAGATATAGAGGAATTCACGCGCGCTATGGGTGATGGACTGGCAAGCTGTGACGCAGCATCAAACGAAGATGTCAACACTCTCATTAACATATTAAGTCAGTGCCATGATAAAAAGCCAAAAAAAGCAACGGGCAAATAGAAGCAAATAAAAGGGTGACAAAAGCCAGAAGACGTGACATTAGAGCATTCAATACAAACCTCATCCAACAAACGATCGAAAATATTAAAACTTTGAAAATCATGAAAAGGAAGCTTGGAATCAGGAATATTATGTATATCACATATAATTAAACTGATGAACAAACAGGGCATAACAACAAGCAATAGAGGAGAAATCCTGAATATAGTAGGAAACTTCTATCAGATGCTGATGTACACAAGCCAAAATGGAGATATATTAAACTCTAACACGGAACCGGACATAGTCACAGCCAGAAAAGGTATTGTAAATCAAGGTTCGGAAGAATTACCATGAATTACAACAGATGAAATAAAGCTAGCGTTAAGGAGAACAACAAACAACAAAGCTCCCGGAAAGGACAATATACAGGGTTGCTCATTAGTGCGTCAAAGTGCGATATCTCAGTAAATATGAAGTTTACAAGAAAATTCGTCCAACGAAAGTTTTTCACGTTTAAAAGGTCCACATTCTAAAATTACTTTCCAATATACAGGGGGCATCATAAACGTGTGGCAGTTACCAACTCTGGTTTTATAAATGAAACCCCCCCTTTTTTTTCTTATTTTCAGATTGGCCGTTCAATTTTAATTTATGTTTGTTTCAACCGTTTTACCTGAAAAATTTACGATTTCCGAGTTATTCGTAAAAATGTGAAAGTTTTGACAGCTACTGGGTTCCACAGAAATCGATGCTGTACACTACCCGCGGCGAATTTTGGAAAACAGTTTTCAGCGATTCTAACAGAACATCATGATCTACGTGTAGATATGTTTTAAATTATAAGGAAATACTTCTAAACCGC
>NW_026019116.1:859433-865044 GCF_020466585.1 Dendroctonus ponderosae
ACCTTATAAAAACTGTCGTAAAATGAGACGTTAAATTTGAAATCGAGAAAAAAAATAGGGGGTTCCATTTGAAATAAGCAACTTTTTGAGGTTTAGTTTTGAGGTTTAGTAGTTTAGTTAAACTACCACACGTTTATGATACACCCCGTATATTGGAAAGTAATTTTAAAATGTGGACCTTTTAAACGTGAAAAACTTTCGTAGGACGTATTTTCTTGTAAAGTTCATATTTACTGAGATATCGCACTTTGACGCACTAATGAACAACCCTGTATATAATTGCATATTATACAATAAAAATAGGTGGCCAACGTTTTCTAGAAAATATCATAGCGCTTTTTAACTTCTGCATATACAATAATACAATACCAGACAAATGGCACAATGCCATTGTAATACTACTCCATTAGAAAGGTAATATAGTGGAACTTAAGAACTACAGCCCGATAAGCGTTCTAAGCCACCTCCACAAACTGTGCACAAAAATTATAACAACGAGCTTTGAGCAAAAACTGGATTTCTATCAACCTCTAGAGCAGTGGGCTTCCGTGCTAAATTTGGAATAAACGACCATCTGCAGAGCATAAAAACGTTGATTGAAAAAGCACCGAATATTTTTGATTTCGTAAACTTTCAAAAGGCATTTGATACGGTGGAGCTGAGTGCGGTCTTCACAAAATTACAGATACTCAAAACTGATTTACAATATTTACAATGTACAATAATGGTTAAACTCCATGAAAATACTAAATGTATTCAAATCGGCAGAGGTATCGGGCAGGCAGACACGATGTCACCCAAACTCTTTATCACAGTTTTAGAGTATGCTTTTAAAAAACTCAATTGGGAAAATAAGGGGCTAAGCATAGAGGGTCAAAACTTAAGAAATCTACATTTAGCGGATGATATAGTTTGGCTCTCAGATAACCTTAAAGACATACAAGACATGTTACAAGAACTACAAAAGGTATGTGCTGACGCAGGCCTAAAAATATATTTTGATTTATTTTGAATACAAAATATATGACAAATTTAGTTCCCAGGGAGCAAATTTTCATTGGTGAGGAGGAAGTAGCTCTGGTGGATAAGTACAATTATCTGGTCCATGAAATCCAAATCTCACGAGACAATCAAACCTGCAAACTGAAAAGAAGAGTTAAACTATCTCGCAACCTATGGAAAACTTCCGGAAGTCTTTAAAGGTGACGTACTGCAATGTTTAAAGAGGAAGGTGTTTGATCAGTGTGTGTTGCCAGTTGCCAACCCCTAACACTGACCACAGCAAGTTCTAAGGAACTGATGGTAACTCAGAAAAGATCCATGCTCGGAGTGTCACTGCGGGATTATATAAGAAATAAAGATTTCCGAAGAAGGACCGGCGTCACAGATGTAGTTATCCAATTTCGCCAAATCCAATCCATCTCTAGTGGAGGTGGACTGGAAATGTGGCACAAATAATGGACAGGAGATGGACAAAAAGGGTGCTCGAGTGGAGACCGCGCTTGGCTAAACGAAGTAAGGAAAGACTCCTCCTACACGTTGGACGGACGATATAAAAGGATGTGCAGGCAACTGGATACAGAGAGCTTTAGACAGGAAGAAATGTGTAGAAATGGGGAAGGCTTATGTCCAGCAGTAGACACAGAGAGCTGAATGCTGATGATGTTGAAGGGCTTCGTAGGTGTGAAAAAATATTGGTATGTTCCTGGGGAAAAAGTTGTCGATGACGTCATTATGCTATTTCTGAATTTACTATATATTTTTATTTTTTTCGCTGAAAGTGTTCCTTTTGAGCGTAAAAAAGTATCACATTTGAGACCCCAGGTTTACAATTTAATTATCATCTCATACCAATCTATTGACACAGTTTGCAATGCCACCGAAGCTGTGAATTATCCAGCAGAGTTTGTTTAAACTCATTAGATTTACCAGGCATACCGCCGCATAATTTACAACTTAAGGTTGGATCCGCGATTTCCGCATACAATAATAACAATACATCAACACAATAAGTTAGTAATTTTATGCTAATAAAATAATCCTAGGAATTATTTATATGGCAAAACAACGTTTGCCGGGTCAACTAGTAACTTTATAAGATTAATTTTCCCCTGTGGAATCGATGTAACTTCACACAAATGTAAAGTTCAAACGTTTTGTAAACATTAAAAGGTTGGAATAAAAACGAATTTTTAAAGCCAGCAGACGAATCACGCATTTACAAGGATCTGCATAAAATATATACGTAATAGAATTTACAGCAACAAACTTCAATTTAAACGAATCCTTCAAGAAAGTTTGAAATTCAGTTAAGGGGTCGTCGTAGCGGAGAAACATCGCTAATGGTATTAAATTGGAAATAAGATTATTCAACGAAATTGCGTTAACATTCGGAAATGATATGAGTTTGTTAACTTTTGCAAAGAAAAACATTTTATTTCGTTACCAGTTTTTTTATTTACAGTGCATGGTTTTTGTTTTATAGTTTTGCTCTGACAGTTATAGTGGGATAGATTTCCTTGAGGGGGGGTAGGGGCTCACATTGTTTGAAAAAGTGGTAGATTTACCCCGTGCGGGGTATATTTGGCAACAGCATAATAGCTGGCGTCATTAAATCGACCCCACGCAGTATTAAGCCATATCCAACCCCCAAAGCTAAGTCGGATAAACGCCCTTACACGAGAGTGAAAAAAGATAATTGAAAATATAAATCTACCATTACACCAAAACATTGAGGACGTTAACCATAGTAGCTTTCGCTTCAGAAATAGACCAACTAAAACGGCAGGTGCAGCAGTGCAAGAGGAGTTCCTGACCCATACATGGACTCATGAATGACCACTTAACAAAGCAATAATATGCCCAGAATTACCCAAAAACCCTCGGGGTTTGACCTAAGAATACCAAAGGATTTAAACACATCACGGAGGAATGTCCTACAAGGTCCTACAACGTCAGACCTTAAGACTTCCTACTGGCAACCGGCGAGTCGATAGATTACATTAACCGACTTACGAAATTTGTCGGTAAAATCATAAAGCTTCTTCTATTAACTTATATGTGTAAATTAGCTTTTAAATTTACTGTGTCTGAATTGCCATACGATAAATAAATAACAAATTTGCAAAAAGGGAGAAAATATCAAATAAAATGTTAATTAATCTTCTTATAACAGCTGGGTGAAGACATTTCAATTCACTTTTAGTGAATTAATGTGCGTTAACGGCACTATTACGTTACGCCAGAGTAACTTCCAAGAAAAATCTCTCAACTAGTGCCGGTCGGAACCGGCGATAAACAGTAAGTCCCGTATAACTTAAAAAATGCTTTTAATACGGCATCCTGGGCAGTGATTATGGAACAATTGGAACAGCCTGAAATTAGTGCTTACCTTAAGAATATCCTTCACAGCTACATGACTAGCAGGAAGACTGTATTAGAAAGAACCAGTGAAGAAGATATTTTTTAGAAATGTTTTCCGGGCTTTGAAGCCGTGGTCCATGGGAATTTCTTCCTGACGTTTCGTCCACAACTGCGGTGGACATTATCAAAGGCGATGAGGCAGTAGGCGGAGTGATCTCCCGTGCTTACCGACTAAGACTGGTTCAACTACTGGATCCCCTGTTGTGTTTATTCAGCCCGGACGTGTGAGCTCATGCGTGGGGAGTGGGAGGGGCTACAAATGTTTTGGCGCACACGCTGTTTGCCGCAAAACGCGTTTCCAATATGGATGAACGGCCGTTGCCTCTTCTCTCCTATTAAAATTGTTGCCATGTTTAAAGATCTCAATGGCCTCTCTGGTTAGTCTCGTGTAATACGGTTGAGATTGGTGCAAAATTGCGTTGCACGGATTTAACTCTGTAACCATCCCAAGAGTCATCACTTAAGTGTTTTGTTTTATTTCAGTCTAACGGTCAGGATGTTGTGAGACTCTCATTGTTCTACTGTCATTCTTGAGCATAACATTGTCCCCTTTCTGTTCACAAGACCTTCTGTTTTGATCTTAAGACTTCGATTAATGTTCTCGATTGCCTGTGACTACCCAGGCCAGTCTATCTGTCAGTTCATACTACAACGGACGAATTAACAGATTTCCAACCAATAGAACACTTGTGTACTATCGTACCATCGTATAAACGGATGCATGGCTTGACCTATTCTTTCAACAGTGACGTGACAACTGCCAGAAAGGTTTATCACAGTTTCACCAAGAAATATCGTAGGCGTGGTGGAAAGCGCATTTCCATGCCAATCTGGGCTCAGGTTCGAATCCTGGCCAAGGCGTGAAAATTTTCCTGCAGCCGATACTTTCGTCAGTTCGTGGAAAACATTTTGAGCAGACCAGTACAACAGCAGAAATCTACCATAGGAAAATATCTCGACAGGCCCCCCGTATAATTTGGATGGTGCGTTACGCAAATATTCGCGAGAGGTCACGCTCTCTCTGAGTATGACACGAAGAGGTTTTTTAAAGTAACCTTCTTCTTCTTCTTTTTTACCAAAAGTCATTTGTATTTTCAATAACAAGGTCTGAATTTTCAATAACTGGTTTCTGAATTTTCAGTTATGTATGTGAAAAAAACTTCAATTACATTTTTTGATACAATTTACGTTTGAAAATTCAACCAGATTTTTTTAACAGTGCAGTCAAGTTTGTTAATCAATTTCATTCTAATTTATTCTAATTTGAACTTCAGTCTGTTTCTAGTAAGTTTGTTTTTTACAATTTTAGCTTTTTAGGCCATTTCTTTTAGTTCTTTTTAGACCAGAGTAAGTTTTGTTTTCTGTTAATTTGTTTTTGTCTGCGTGATATTCTCCAGGTTAGTTGCTGTTGCTTTGTTTGTTATTTTTAGTGGCCCTGATGGTGACGTAATTGTCGATAGCGCTTGGCCTTTTTATACATACATACACACTTATTTACATAAGCTTGTTTGATTGAATTTTATTCCATTTGGTCTTTCCATCTTTACCCATCATAGTATCTTGAAATGTTTCAGATCTGTGATCCATATCTGAGCTATGAGACATTTCATCTTCAGTTTCTTGATGCTCCTCACAATATTCACTATCCGAGCTGTGTGGCTTCTCGCTGTCACTCACCAGGTTTTCTTCGTCTTTGCAATCATCATCTGTTGTATCCACATACACATCGCCATGTTCTTCAGTGGCCTCAAGCAATAACTTCAGGAGTCTTTTCTGATCTTGCTCGTATGACATTTTGCAATAGATCGAGATATAATATAACAAATTAGAGCGTTTTAGCTACCAGAAATACATAACGCAATTACGTATCCGCGGTATTCACAGCACCGCACAATATAATTTTACTACAAAAATAAGCAAACGACAGCGCAGGTGATTACTAGTAGACTAACATACGCTCGAATATGTTGCTGAAAGGTACCGAGCCGCACAGCGCTGTTGTCAATATTTTCGCAAAAATACCAACATAATCGGATTGTGGGGTGTGAAGACCCGGTTCCACCAAGAGTGATTAAATTCTTGGTTAAAATCACAATCATTTTTTAATCACCACTTTAATCATGATTAAATTGTAACGCGTTCCACAACAAACATTTTAACTCCGGTTAGTTAATCATTAGTCTCATCG
>NW_026019116.1:866043-868351 GCF_020466585.1 Dendroctonus ponderosae
AAAAGTGTCCAGCAGCAATAAGATGCGATCCAGTTGCATAATACCTCAACACAAGTAAAAGTTGTGTCATGGGTTGAATAGTGTTGTTTCTAAAAATCCATTTAATGAACATGTGGCAATTTTACCATTATTCATTTATTATAACTTTCTGTAGTATTTTGCAGGTCTATTTCTATTTCTATTTCCAGCAGTAATGTTTGGAGAGTGTTTTTCGGTAAGCAAAATAGCGTAAAAAACTCAAGGTGTCCATGATTGAAAAATAATAGACTCGCGGATTAAATATTTGGGGTCTTCTGACTTGACCGTCACTATCCTCATCAGACGGTGGTAAACCATCGCCATAAAACAAACCCAACATGTGTTTACTTAAAATTGTTTAAGGTTATAATACTACACTAATCGTGATTATCGTCAATAACCAACCATTTTAGGCGATTAAGTTAACCACTGATTAAATGTCCATAATCGTGGTTAAAATTATGGTGGAGCGCAAAGTGTTGATTAAATAGTTTTAATCAATGATTAACATTTTAATCGGATATGGTGGAACCGGGCCTAAGTATATTTCAATTAAGTTAATATTTCGTGCGTATGGGATAATTTTTTGAAATCATTTTCATATAGATGATGCATACTCTGATGCAATTCTGGAACATTTAGGCATCATTATATTAAATTAAGTTAAGTATGTGAACTTATTCACTGTAAACGTACTGGAAAAAAGTCCAAATAAATAATTTAATTATTAATTTAAACTTATAGTTAATCTCGCAAGAGTGACTGAATGAAGTCAGTACCTATGAGGCCAACGTATCGACTGATGATTGCTATGGAACTTTGCTATGAGATCGCTATGGAACTATAGTGTTGCTGAAAATGTGAAAATTCTTAGGGAAGAATTTTCATTATTTAGTTGTAATTTGCGTGACACACACGACACAATTGATGACCCTTCGTAAATGCGATCACAAATATCCCACTTCTGACACCAGTTTTGTAATGAAACTTAGGTGGGGGGGGGGTGTGTGGATAAGTTTAATTGTACTTTATTTACATTGACATTACATGATCGCTTTCTATAGAAAATGTCCTTAAAACAATTACGTCGCCTACAACGTTTCTCCTGCTTAAGATATAATTAGATATATATCGTTTTCATTTTTCTCCAAAAATATGAATGTTTACAAAAAATTAACTTCTACTTCTCAATGAATTTTATTTAGGCACCTACAGTGCACATAATTTTTTAGTCTTGCCGTATTGCCAACTAAATCTAACACATGCTTTGTGTTATCAGTCAAACAAACACATTATCCAAGTATCATATATAAGGAAAAAACAAAGAAAGCATTATTTACCGAACGAAATTGCTGATCTGTAAACGGACACCATAAATTACATTTCGGTAGCCGAGAAAGTAATAAATGATCTCCTATTTTTACCAAAAACAACTTTCCTTTTGGAAACCGACACATCTAGACGATGCTCATTTATCTGAAATGTAAGCCAAGCTTTAAAAATAGGATTAAGCTGACAAATGTTGGAAATTTATTACTTTTTCCTCATCAGGCAATACCAGATTCTCCAATTCACCGGTATATTGTTACGCGATCGTTTTAATTACGTTATAGATTTGTGGTAGATGCAGGGTGATTCCAAATTTGCGTCATTTCTCTGGATAAGTTGTTTGGGGTTATTTAAGAAGTAATACTTGAGTATTTCAATATGCTACGAATTAAACATGGAACAATTTCAAAATAATGCTTAATAACAAAGTTGAAATTCGATCTTCAACTGTTAATATCTTCTAGAAAATATCTTCCAAAAAATTTTTTTTATTATTTTCCTCGTACTGCCCAAACTCCTCCTCTATCACCCCTTAAAAGGAATGACGCCAATTTTGAATCAACCTGTATAACAAACTGCAAATATTTTTGGCCAGAAGTGACATGCTGGCTAAAAATCAATATGGCTTTGTTAAGGAAAAGGGTACCAAAGATGCCTTAAGCTACATAACTCAAAAACTATATGATAAGTTAGACAAAAGTAAAAAAGTAGCAATTGCTTTTCCTTGCTAAGGCGTTTGACACTGTAAACCATGAAACTTTATTAGACAAATCGTACTATTATGGAATTAGGAGCAATGCGAATAAGCTTTTAGTAAATTATCTAAGTAATAGAAAACAACAGGTTGGGTTTGGTTATACTGTTAGTGACATAGATATAGTTAATGCGGGTGTTCCGCAAGGCACAATTTTGGGGCCACTGCTCTTTATAATATATGTTAATGATCTTTTAATTGAGATGT
>NW_026019116.1:869350-870840 GCF_020466585.1 Dendroctonus ponderosae
TGTATATAACTTTTGGAATATATTGTAATAGTGTTCCGCAAAATATAAAAATTCAAACCAATGGGGAAAGTTTGAATAGGGTAGAATCGTGCAAATTCTTAGGAATAATTTTCGATCATAATTTAAGGTGGAATCAACATGTAGAATATATAATAAAAAAGACTAAATATCAAATATATATATTGTGTAAATTGTCTAAATACTTGCAAATTGATACATTGAGATTGTTGTACTATGCATTATTTCTTAGCGTTATAACCTATGGTAATATTGCTTGGAGGAGTGCATATCGTAATAACCTAGAGCTATTACAGAAACGACAGAATAAAATACTGAAAATAATTAATACGAATACGCTTATGAAGAAAAATCCTTTAAAACTAAGACAATGTTTTTCTTATGAATGCCTTATCCACCACTATAAGGGCTTGTCGATGTTGTTTAAAGATTCGAAAAGTAGAACACGTAATAAATTAATCCAGCTTACGAAGTCTCACAACGAAGTCAGTCAGTGAAAAAAATAATTATTGCAAAGCAATAATCTAAGTAATGGTGTAAAAAAATTATAAGTAATCAATAAATCTACTAAAAGGAGACTTAAAGGCTGGATTAGATTAAATGTATCAGGGTAAATGTTTCGTTTATTTAGTGTAATTTACCCTATAATGGGTACGGTATCTTACCTAATGGTTTACTAACAACTTAGCATTTATATTTAATTTTAGTTAAGTTTAGTTTGATAAGTTAGTAGTATTTAGTATTTAAGTTTTTACACCGGACTGCGAACAGGTGTCTTACCTCTGCAGATTTACAGAACTTGGGTATGCAATTTTCCGGTGATAAATAAATAAGTAAAAATAAAAAAACCTTCCACCAAAATTTGGGATTGTGGCACACTATCAATTAAAGTGAAGTTTAGTTTCTAATTCAAAACACTTCAGTCCATGAGTTAAGACTGATTGTCCAAAGAGGGTTGACCACCTGCAAATGTAAGAATCCATACAACACAATGAAAAACAGGATAATAAATAAGTACAAACGTTCAATTTCAGTATTTTCCTTAGCCTCCCGGTGCTCACATTCTTGCCGTAACACTTCTGGGTGTCACATTAATTGGGTCACTCAAAAGCGCCCGGGTAATAGCTTTCCACACAGCATTTACGAAACCGTTCACATTGTCTATTGCCCTTTCAGACAAACCAATTCAATTGGATTCATATTCGGACACAAAGGTGGCCGGCTAATTTTTCCCATATCACCAACACCGGCAACGTGATGAGCATAAAATATGTGGCAGTATTTTAAGGAAAGTGTTGGCCGTATAATACAAATCCTAAAAATGCGCGTTTGAAAACCTTTTAATAATTAACCATAAAAGTCATATCGGAGAGTCTTCCAATTCCAGCAGTTGTTGATTTGGCCTTTAGCTTAAATATTTCGAATTAGGCCTGGGTAACCAAGTGATTTTTGAAGAGCTGGCGCAGTGCTGC
>NW_026019116.1:871087-877308 GCF_020466585.1 Dendroctonus ponderosae
CAGATGGTATAACGACCACCCGTAATATCAAACAAATTTTCATGTTTTTTTGCAGCAAATTACAGAAAATATATCTTAAGTATACTTAATCTAAAATTAAAACCGTTGCACGTCATCAACCGTCAAACTGACCCTGTTGCCAAATTGTCATGAAAAAAAAATTAAAAAAAAGTTTTTTTAGTTTGGCCAAAAGATGCTACGATGTTTCCATTCTAAAGTAACCCATTTTTGGGGACATTTTTCGGTGAAGTTCTAGCTGGATTTTAAGTGTGTCTCTCTTGTTTGTCAAATTGTTTACCGCAGTAGAAATTATGTTTTAATTCAGTCTTGCATATGAAACGTAAATTTTTTATTTGTGGAAGTTAGAGAACATAAAATTCTACCAAAAATATTAATGAAACAGAATGAATCGTCCATTACCGTCAGTATGTCCTAAAGATTGAAGGTTTTGAGTTATAATTTAGAAAATTTCAGATATATATAGGATGAGTCAGCGAAGTGAGAAGCTCAAAATAAAGTTATGATAGTCAAGTTAATTTTTTTAAATGGAACAACCTAACTTYTATTGAAGATTCAGGTTTTGCATTGAATTCGAAGTATTTTTTGCATRACATACTATGTAAATTAATTCAATGGTTKTGGACATAACGACATTTGAATATGGGRACGCAACRAAAGTACACCTTATTATATTATTATTTTTTWAAATAAAATAAACGATGTAATTTGAGMACAGAACAAAACAAAAACCAAAAAACTGATCAYYTGTTTTAATATTCCTTTAAAATYACCTTTAAAATTATATTATTTATTATTGTTATTAGTAAGTAAAACAAATCATCATAGAGCTTACGTTTGTTGCCATGTCCAAAACTATTGAATTCGGTCACATAGTGTGTTATACAAAAAATTCTATGTAGAATCCGATTCTGGCCAATGGTCTCTGAAAAAAGGCCATCAACATTTTTTCTGAGTAACTTTTTACTACTTCACTCACGAAACTCAAAAAAGTCATCTAGATTTTCTGAGCAACAGAACCGAGTCCAAAGAAAGTCGACGTGTTTTCTTGTAAAATCAATCTCTTAATTTGTCACATAAAAGATTCAATTTGCCAGCATTTTTTATTTTTTTGGAAACTTTCGCTTTTGCCGTTTTTTCAAGATAATCTTATTTACTTTCGGTAAAAAACTGAATAAAATTATTTGGTTTTTGTGCCAAATTCGAAGCTGAAAACGGTTTTCTAACGTTACCTGCAAACCGGTGACTGAGGCGAATTTTCTAGCAAAATAATTTTTTTCATTTTTTTGATGAGATTTACAAATAATCCGTTATGAATTTTGGCTTATTCTGTTTGTTTTTTAATAGAAAATTCTTTGATTTTTGTTCCAAATTCGACGCTGGAAAGGAATTTCAAAACTTTTTGCAAAGCGACCAAGGATTCGAAATTTGTTTCATAATTTTTCGCGGAAAATGCGAAAATGCCCGGTGCGTTGGGTTGGCGCACCAAGCCAGTTGCGTAGCACTGCGCCAACTCCTAAAAATTCACGGAGTTACCCAGGCCTAAGCCGCAGTGGAAAGCGCTTGTCTTTTCTGCCTTTGATTGATGTAACCCATATCGGAATAAGTTTGAAATTAACGGAAAATACATTATTGTATACAGAGCGAGTCATAATAGAATCTTTTTTAGTTTCTAATTTTTTATTACTACAAGAACAATTGAATAGTTCGGACGAAAATATAATAAATATCTCTACGGAAGTCTAGAGGCTGACGATGGAGAAAGATTGGAAAATTACATAAACATCCTTCAAGAAAGTCAGAATGCGCAAAATGAAGACCTGTGATGAAGAGATGTGACGATTAAATCTAACCTAGTCAAATTTTATATTGCAATTCCGTTGATTTCTATACACTTTATCGTATATACCCTATTCAAAATAATAACCGAATAATTTAATTGAAAAAGTTTTAGTTATTAAAATCAATAGATGAATCTATTAATCTGCAAGAAAGTTGCCACAAAACCGAAGACATATTCCTAAGTCCAGAAAAATTGAAAAAAATCTTCGTTCCAATGAACCCTGTGTATAGAATGAAATTTGAAAAACATTCGAGAATACTTAGAAGAGGTCGAAAACTAATTACTCGCCCTCTCAAAAAGTTCAGAATTGTTATTGGAAGTATTTCCTTAATTTTAATTTCAATATTAATTGTGCATTTCAACATTAACGTATTACAATATAGTAATATTACTATAGAAAAAAAAGCAAAATGTAAAAGTGGACATAAATTTGAAAATCCTCGAAAATAAGTCCTTATTTTCTCAGACTTAAGGAGAGAGGAATTATATGGCCACTTCGACTATTCTTATAAAGTAAGACGTAGTCGTTTCTGCTATGATCAGCATGATTTAACTATAAAAGAAGCCACAGCAGGAACGAGCATTCAGTCATTGGATGTTTTTTCAGAAGTCATAATAATTGAGTCTCACATAGTTTACAGTCACTGTTAGTCAGTCTAAAGACAGTCCTAAGACTAACGGTCTAAGTCATAAGTCATAGTTGAGGTTCGTTACATATATGAATTGTTTTTAAAAGCAAACTTTCCAATTAATCAATAAATTTGGGAGATGTTCTGTGCACATATGTCAACACCATAAACAACAACAACAAATTAAATACAATTAAGTTGTTAAAACACGTAAACTGTTTGAAGTTCTTTATTGTACACTCTTGGCGGCAGTCTGGGCTCACATTTTGAGCAGGTTCTCGTATTCGGTTAATTACCTCCTGCTCAATTTGTACCGATGTTGAGTAAACCAGAGACTTAATTGTATATGTGTCCTGTTTATGGTACGTACGTGGAATTAATGTAGCCCTTCCTCGCTATTTGGTGCCTGGGAAAGTGTTAGTTGGTGCGCAGTAAGAGCATAATGCAAGATTTCTGGAAGGCTCAGCTGCTATTATCTCCAATCCCTCTGTGTCTGGACCACAAACATCTATTGTCGTCCACTATCTTCCTGGAGCCAACCTTCTAGTCTCTCACGCCCTTTGTTGGCGTGAGTTTGTACAGGTTCTGCTATCTTACTGTGTTATTTCCCGAGAGCTGAACGCATATCCGCAAATTTGTGAAAATAGCTTCAAAGTAAGTCGCAGTTTGACAAATTATTGTTATTATTGACAAAGGGCAAATTATTAATTGATGATTATTATGACAAAAAACTATTACTACTAATGACAGAAAACATCATTGCCGCTTTAACTTTTTATCGAAAAATTGTAGAAAAGTACTTTTTGAATATGAATATTTTTCGTAATTTGAAGTAAATATGATATTTTTTCTTCTCAAATGCTACTCTCCAAGTGAGCACCTATAACCCTTTAAAAGGAATGACGCCAATTTTCATTAATCATGTATTCCTTTTAAAGGGTAATAGGGGCTCACTTGGAGAGTACGAGAAAAATATATATTTTTTAATTTTTCGATAATTTCTAGAAGATTTTAACAGTTGAAAATCGAATTTCAACTTTGTTATTAAGCATTATTTTGAAAATGTTCCATGCTTTTTGATGCATTTTTGATGAAAACTCAAAGCGGCAATGATATTTTTTGTCATTAACAGATAGTTACAGGTGGATAGCTCTTGTCAATAATAACAATAATTTGTCAACATACATGTGTCCTGTGACTTACTTTCAATTTCCTTTCACGAATTTGCGGATATGCGATTAGTTCAGGGAAAATGCTACAGTAACATAGCGGAAGCTGAAAGACCTCACGCAAATAAAAGGCGAGGAGAGTGGTTCCAGGAAGATAGTGGACGATAATTGATGTTCATATTCCAGACACAGAGGAACAAATATTGGACATAATTGTAGAAGAGCCTTTCAGGGGTACTCAGAACATTAAACAACGCCAACTGACACGTTCCCAGGCACTAAATAAATACCGGCTACATTCCCACCATGTATGTAAGATCACATTAAACAAATGAAATACTGAACACCGGTATAAATTGAGCAAGAGTTAATTAACCGAATACGAGAAGCTTCTCGAGAAGAGTGCGTAATAAGGTGATTACACAGGCACTTGTTTGGAGTTACAGACTCAAATCTATGTTTTTGTAATTTGTAAACAAATTAATAATTCGAGGTGATGAGTTTTGAAATAGGTTCCGTCATTCAACGATTCTTTTAACGATTTTTAAATAATTACAAAGCCACAGGTATTTACGTAATGTTAATTAGGCAGATTACCTTTCAGAACATTGTTGCCGTTTTTCTAATATAGTTTTTTTCAAATTTTGCAGTTTTTAATGACAATTGATTTTTTTACTCTTTTTTCTGTACTCCTAAAACAGTGCCAGCCAACACCTCCAGAGGAATGACGCCAATTTTGAATTGCCCTGTAGATATTTATGAACTCCGTCGTGCATTCAAACTTGTAATTTCCACCAAATATGATATTAAACTGTACGACGCCATTATCAGTTTGATGACACCTCGAGCCAAGCTAAGACTACGATTTTATCGCCAGAAAGTTAGCAGGAAAACGCGTTTTCTCAAGGGACCTTTGCCATAATTGGAAGCAGATGGCTCAAGTGTCTCAATTTAATCTAGATGTATTCCCCTGTTGTCACCCTCCAAATTGATACTTTGTTATGTTCGTACCGCTCGATCGGCTTTAAAATTGATTTGGTCGTTTTTTATTCAAAATGCCGGTTTAATTTGCTATACGCATTCATTCATTGAAGATTTATTAGGGCAGCGAGGTAAATTGAGAACATTCCTTGCTTGGAAACAGTAATTCGTCTTGTTGCACAAAAGGGCGACGTTTCGTTCTTCCGCAAAAACGTTCTCTTTTAAGATGCAGGGTAAACCATATTAAGTAATGAGGTAAAAATTCCGAACTAAATTGACCCTAGAGATTTATAACATCTATACCATTTAGTCTAAAAACACTTGAGCTGTTCACACCAATTTAGCTTAGTAAATAGCTTTGCTTTTGTTAATATTTAAAAATGAAATTAAATTATGCCACTAATTATATTTTTGTGCATGATTGAACACTTAAATTAGTAAACTCTATAGTGCAATAATCATGTAAGTTTTCTTGACTGAACTTGAAACTGAACTGTCATTTGATCGAACTCACAATTATTTATTTTTTGAAACGATTCGATGTTCTTCCATCATCCTCACTTAGTCTGAAGCAATTGTCAAAACATCGTGACCCGTTAACTAATGAACTATTCAAACATTTTAATTTTTTGGAAACTGTCACAATGTGACCGTTTTTATGTGTTGTTATATGTGTATTTTATCACCAAATTTTTAAACGTTCGAATATTTCATACCTTGTGTTATCACCTTTTTTTAATGTTGGTATATAGAACGTAGTTATGGCATACATTACACCGATATAGTTCTTTTTGCAAAAAAAGTCTCTATAATAATTTTAAAACGCATTTAAATTCAAATCAGACATTTTCCGACAAAAACGCCGAATCCTTAACGTCGGTTGCCTATCCCGATTGTGACGTAGCAGGTCATATCAACAAAGTGTCTTGTGTTTATTTTGTTGTTTTCGCATCTTTGTGTTATTATTTAAGATATTGTGATTATCATTGTTTTATTGATTATTATTATCTTGCATAATGGAAAATAGTGACATGTATGGATTACAAAATAAGTAGTGTTTTGTGCCAGGATGCAAGAATACCTCAATAAATGCTCCAAACAAACTCTTTCTAACCGTTCCCCATGATTATGCACGTAAAGTTTTGTGGTTCAAAGCAGCTAGACGTGATGATCCTCAATCAAAATCAATGTTTTTTTGTTGCGAGGATCATCTTAATGAACGTACGAACAAAAAGCTAATGAGGCAAATTCTACCTTGTACAGTGCACAAAGAACCCTCGCGTTTCAATTCCACATATACGATATCACCATATTGTTCTCGAGATGCCCAAAATACAAATGTAAGAGTTCATTTTAATTTTAAAGCAGCCAGGTGTATAGGTTAGGTTAAGTTGAATAAGTGAAATTCTATATCATCAATTACCTAACTTAAACCAATACAGACAGATCAGTATATTAAGGAGAGACTAATTAATAATAAATTTACGGATTTTTACTTACGCTGTTTTACCACCCTTAAATTCGGCTGAATTAATTCGACGTTCCTCGTTTTTTTCAAAATTCGGTAACCATATAAATATG
>NW_026019116.1:877654-881218 GCF_020466585.1 Dendroctonus ponderosae
AGAGATAACCCGACCAAAAGAGTGCCGAATGAGACACCATTAAAAATATATTAAAATAACTTTTCGCTCAAGATAGCCTATTATTAACACTACTTTAATTAGTGAAAATTCCAAATTAAAATCAAATCCTGGGTTCTTCAGTCATTTATTGTTTATTTATCAATTAAAAAAACGTTTCGGTGTTTTCCACCATCATCAGTTTCAATGTGTAGCGTTGTTGCTACTTAACGCCTTGGCATGTATTTTCAATTTTATTAGTGAAAATGTCAAAACTGTTGAAAATATTGTTTAAAACGGTAGTCAGCTGACATTCAGAGACAAACAGTCTTGACCCCCTGGTGGAAAGGATGTAGTTTTGTCACTGTTTTAGATAGCGAAAGAATCACTTTCACCCGATACAATGACAGTTTACCTTTCCTCCCATTATTAAATACATTTTTTTGTCATGTGTGGAAAGTATTAATTTTCGCCACGCGCGATTCTGACAGTGTGACTGCCTCTGACTGTCAGCTGACGGCAGGTTTTAACAATATTTTTAAAGCCGTTTTAATCACAACTTTACACCTTTTCCGGCTAGTTTTCACCCAGGATCAAGAAAAATAGTATCCGGAACACGAGGCGAAAGTCGAAGGCTTATTTACTATGAATTAGGGAGAAAAGATAAATTGTCACTGTCATGTCATTGTAATGTCATGTTATTGTAGATCTGAGTCTTTCGCTGTCGAAAACAATGGCAAAACTGTGGACTTTCCATCAGGGGATCAGAAAATAGTCTACTACGGTACAAGATGCAGAAGTCAAAGGATCGCCACTGCGTGAAGTACCATATACTGTTTTTCTTGAACCGCGGTGGAAAATAACCAGTAAACGTAAAAGGTTTTTTTAAAAAAGGTTTTGTTCTTAAATTGAAATTGAATTGTGGAACCAACTGTTCTCGTTTGCAACACAGCATTTATTGATTGGTGCAGTGGAAAAATGTCCGAATATTATAGCCACAGCGGTGAAGGACCATTTGAGGCATTTCTGGCTTCTACAAAAAAAAAATCAACATAGTACAGTCGAATATACCAAGAACTCGTTTTTCTATTTTTCTTCAATATGTCGCAATATCTTATGCTTAGGCTTAGGGTGTCTGATCTACAGTTTACTGTGTTGTTTGCCACTGTAAGTATCATTTCACTAACGTTGCTTTAACGGTGATTTTTTCCCCGGTCCAATATCTTGACTTCACTAAATTTAAATTTGTGATTGGGCTGGAAGTAGTGCTGAACCAAGGCTGTCTTCTCGTACTTATATTTGTTAACCTCAGGACAGTCATATTTATGCTGGTAAATACGCTACCTTCCAAGATTCTGCCTCATTGTGCCCATGTAACTCTTATCACATTGGGCGTATGGGACCCTGTTCCCTAGTGATGTGAGATTCCATTACTTTTCAATATTCGTGACGAATAGTTACTTTTGGAGTCATTACTAGCTACTTCGGGTCAGTTATGCAAGTCCTCGTTCTAGTCGTTAGTCTTACGAAACTCACGGACCGACATTGATATTTCATTAGTGCCCTTCAGATTTGTTACACGCGCAGTTTAGTTATGCAAACTATGTGGAACCTTTGAATTTGTGATACATTGTAGGCTACCTCGGAAATCGGAGGGACTGCGGCGGAACGGTAACACTGGAAGACGGGACAAGAACGAAAGTGGATTTAGATTTAGAGGATCGGGGATATTAGATGGCGCGGCGGTACTTCCGAGCAATGGCTGGGCGTTGTCCAGGAATGAGTGGATAATCAGTGATCATTGACGAATCGATTGGATGGAGATCGTGCAAGGCGTTTATTAAATTGCTTAATATTGCATCGAGTGTCTTCTTTTGCGAAAATTAACCCTAACAATATTGTTCTTCTCCAATACACGGTGGTCACATTTAAATGTGTGCAATTTGGCGCACGTACCAGAAAGTTACGTTATAATCAAAAATGCTGGTGGTAGCCAAACAATTAAAGGTACCTATATTTTTTATTTGGAATGCAACAAAGAATTTTAAAAGTAATTGTAATACTAAATAAATACAGTGTCGTATCATTATTTCAATAACAAATTTAGTAATGTGCAGTTAAGCACGCCATAGGCCAAAATTTTCAAAATAATTTTATTGCAAAACATGCGTCTTTCCCAGCTATTGCTCTCTAGAAAACTTCATAAAAAAAGCTTTATGTGTTTCGAAGAACTTTATTATTTTGTATTTTTAAATGAAAGTTCAACATCCTGTAAATCCGTAACCGAGCATTTTGGCATTAGTTCAAAAAAATTAAATACATTTTTATTTTTTTTTTAATGTAAATCTAATACTGATCACGTGTACGGCGCTGTCTCAAAAATTGTTTTTTCAAGAAATTTCCGGAATCACACCCTGATAAATTAAAATAACACAGTGCTAATATGCCTTCCTGATTATGTCAGTTTCGGTTTAACTTAGGCTACTTTTTTGGGTCATATTAGTCAATATCTAACATTTATGCAAGGAAATATCCTTTAATCCAAGAGACGTTTTCTCCACCGGGAAATATAAGAAAACGCATTTCATATCTCGGTGATATTCGTTTCGAAGCCGTAACGTAAAATATATCTAAAATAATAGGAGTCTGGAAGATTTCCACAGTAAATGGGTCGTTTAAAATGATGGAGCAGGTCCAAATCCCCGAGTGAGCGGCATCGTATGCAGAGTGTGCAAAAATACGAACGCAGCATATTTTTATTCACAATGCTCCACACTTTTAAAAAAGCAAAAGTGATTTTCAACTCATTACCTAAAAATACATCAATCCTAGAACGTTTATATAACATAGTGAATATAAAATTAAAATTTTATTTTAAATCTACAGGCTGATTAGAAAATGGCGTCATTCCTCTGGAGGTGTTGTCTGGCGCTGTTATAAGAGTACAGAAAAAACAGTAAAATAAAATATTTGTTATTAAAAACTGAGAAATTTTCAAAAAACAATATAAGAAATACGGCCGAAATTTTTTCAAGATAATCTGCCTAAATAACATTGCGCAAATATCTGTTGCTTCGTAATTATTTAAAACTCCGTTAACCATGGAATTATACAGAGTGACAATAAGATAGACAAGGATAAACGGTAAATTAAACAAGATTTGTTGACTGCGGAACGCAGATATTTTTTTCTTAGCTGTCCTCAACAGTCCTGGCTGATTGCGCTTGCGTGTCCCACTGCCATGTTGCCGCTATGCACATATTTGGTTTTTAACCGCCTGGCCTTGCTCGAATAGCGGCGTCTAGCCTCAGAGAAAGTCGTGTGGCCAACTCTATGCGCCAATTCTCAAGTAGCAGCTCGAGCCGAAATGCCAGCTATATCTCACCACATAACATCTGCGCCGTTTCAGTTCAAATACAACTTGTAATTCCAATTCACGTCAGACGTCTAAGCTAGGGTCTACCATGGTCCTACCTAAAAGCCCGTTTACACGCTCAAGCCATCTGAACGATTTGGCTTGCGCAAGCCAGATCTGTGCAGATGAACTGAACGAAAATCTGGCGTTTA
>NW_026019116.1:882217-894911 GCF_020466585.1 Dendroctonus ponderosae
AACTGAACGTGTAAACGCCAGATTTTCGTTCAGTTCATCTGCACAGATCTGGCTTGCGCAAGCCAAATCGTTCAGATGGCTTGAGCGTGTAAACGGTCCTTAAGCCTTGCTGACGAGTCCAACGGGTATGCCCGGGACGAAACGTAAAAAACGGGTGCTTCAACGAGCGCCATAGTTGTTTACTTTTTTTAATTAATTGTTTCTGGTTAATATTTGTTTGTGTTTAAGATGCAATCTTATAGGAGAAAAAATGTTATGCTGCATATTTTTCTGATTTTTTACACCCATATATAAAGTGAAGGTCATAGACAACATTTAAATATATCTGTTCATTATTTTAGAAACAGAAAACAATGAAAAACAAACAAGATCCATGACTATTAAAACTCCAAGAATCCAAATCTTTACTGCGGGAACTAATTGCATAAATCACTAACGATTGAATTAACATGAATCTCAGCAACAACCACTGAACTAAAACCGTGCTAAAATCCACAAGAATCCGTGTTTTTCTGAGGTTATAATTTCGTTCGCAATGGAAACATCAAACCGGCAACGCGGCAGAGAGACGCGCAAGCGCAATCAGCCAGGACTGGTGCGGACGGTTAAGAAAAAGATATCTGCCTGCGGAACGTACTTTCAAAATGTCAACCTGTTCTCATAACCTCGAATTGGTTGAATCGTTAACTGCAAACAAGCTAGTGCCTGTGTAATTTCCTTATTATCCACTCTTATCAAGCAGCTTCTCGTATTCAGTTAATTAACTCTAAAAGCATTGAAGTTCGCAACTTTTAACTTTTACGAATTAACGATTAATGAATCGGAATGTTGAAGGTATGCGCATGCCACACATCCCTATAAACAGATTATTTCTGCCATTGTGTAGCTACAACCTAGCGGCTTAATACAAGAAGAACAATTTGACGCCACTTTGACAGATAAAAACCGTTATTTGATTTAAACACAAGCAGGATGTTTTTAAGATTAGGATTGTTCGTCAGAGGTTGTTCAGCTTAATAATTGAAATTAATGAGGAAAATTATGGAAATATGTTGGAACACATGAACTGTTGGACCTAGTGGAAGAGCAAGTTCACTTATGAGACAAAAAATCGGTGCTCAGATTCCAAATGCAATTTTGTGATATATTTTGCCAAATACGGAGCAAGCAATCCATGTAAACCAAAAAACTGACTTCGTCATTCTTGTGTATTTAAAAAAATGCTCTTTATCCCACTTACTATTTACCATACCCTTTATTAAGGTGGCAAAAAGACCTTCTCTGGCTCTTTTCCGATTTATGGGGCGATCACCAAAACGCCTACACCTATTGTTTAGCTTCAAACCTGCACTAAGTAGAGTAAATAGTACTCCACTCAGACCGAGTGCAATCATTTGTTGATTATTTAAGAACATTGCAATAAATTTAAATTAGAAAGGCAAACAGTCCAATAAAACAATATTTTAGGTTATATCACAATGACACATGACATTCGTAAAAATTAAGAATTAAGGAACTGGTTAACCGGCCCTTAAAAAGGATAAATTTTACGAATTAAGAATTAAGCACTACGACGTTGGTAATCCAGCACTTACTTTGTAAATTGTCTATCTAATGACGTATTAATATACAGGTATTTCCATTTGAGAAACAAAAGTTATATTGCGTTAAAGAGTTTTAGATAGAAGTCCACATTGTTAACACCCTCTACAATGTATTAATATTTTGGTTCAATTGAATTCTTAACAGATCTGTGGTGATTGGAAAGACGTATTTGTTTGTATTTTTAACTGCTTTTTTTGCTTCTACAATGAATTTTTAGATACCATGTTTTTAAGCAAAATTTTACTAAAATGGCGATAATCTATCAACGTCACAAGTAAGAAGAAGACAATTTACGGTGCATATGCAGCGTTATATGAGCTACTGAAAAATGGGGAGTTTTATTTAAAAAAATACACTTCGATCTTGCCTCGCTTTTCTGAGACACTCTGTATCATATAAGATATTTTTTAAATGTGGGCACTTTCTGCGTCAACAACTTTTATATGAAACTATTTTTCGAAAGTTCAACTCCATCGGAAATAATGGACTGTATCGCACTAAAAACCACTTTGTATATAGATACAAGAAGCTTGCGGTATTACAATCAAACTTGCAGTACGATTTTTAAAGTTCCTGAATTTAATTATTATAGCGTTCGCGTATGTTTATAATTGACATATAATTGATAGCCTTTGACTTCTCCTGCTTCATTATTATTCGCTAACATTTTTCAAACAATTATTTACGATAGACAATTATGTGCACAACATACATTTTCTTAAGTGTTTCTTTATATGCATTTATAGGAAAATATTGGTCAACGTGCGAGAAAGTATTACTTCCTGAACTAGGGACGAAAATAACATAAATTCAATAAAATTGTTGCCAGATCGATGGAATTCCAATTCCCAGATAAATCCCAAGATTTATTCTTTAGGTCTATACTTTTCAAATAAGAAATACGTAAATTTCCCATATAGAATCACTCCCATGTAGAATGTGTTTTTACTGGAAAACTGATATAACTTTAATACTTTTTAATAACAAATTATAAATAAAACAGAAACATTTATTTGAAGCCCTACATATATAATTAATATATGGTAAGTAGAAGCTTCATTTTTATAGATATATCGGGTGATTCAAAATTCCACAAAATGTATACCAATATCGACTATGCGGATATGATATTCAGCCCTGTGCTGTATCACTCACGTTAACTTTACGTGCATGTTATCCATCAAACACGTTAGGTTGCTCCAACTGGTGTGTTGTATCGGTAAAACTTTTATATTATAACAGGCGTACGCTATCGACGAACGTTATATTAAGAAATAGCGCTGCAGAATAACAGCATCAAATCAGATGCCGCTATCGAACTTAACGTGCGACCCCCGAAGTTAAGCTCGGAGGAATAAATAAAACAATTGTGTTTAATCAGAGCGTAGTTTTGTCTTTCAGCTATAATTTGTTTTTAATTTAAAAGAAAAATATGTCTTTTGGTGGTCTTAAGGTAAGCTTTATTAGAACAATTGGTAAATGGTCTTGAAAAACCAACTTAAACTTTATTTTCCTCCACAAACTCTGCTAAATTTTCAAATTGTTTGCGTGTTGGTTTTTTGCCTCTTCTGTGCATGCTCCATTTAAAGCGTTTGAGAAGATAGGTCAAAAACAGTAACGAACGAAATTGAAAGTGAATGCAAATCATAAACAAAGACAAGTATGGTAGTAGGTGGGCCAAATGGCCAAAACGTGCACATCTGGTGCATATGTTTTCGAAGCTTCGATGGTTTGATGTTAACTCTCTCTAACTAATTGACTATTGGTATAAGGGCATCTCACTTTTTGTATCCAATATTTTTTTCCTTTTTAACGTTTGTTGAATAACTGGGTCAAAAACTCATTCGTTAACTGGGAGATAGAGCACACCTTGGTTGTGTTGTTGAGTTATCGAAAATGTTGTACTGAACTGTTAAGTTGCCATAACGTGCGGCCGTTAAAAATAGCATTTATGATACAGCACAGGGCTGATTAGTTGTCGGAAATGCCACAGTAAAATATCAGAAGCTCTAAGAACTTACGCTAACAAAAGGTAGAGACACTGGACGATTGGCTCTTTTCTATCTGAAATTTAGGGCCGATACTGGAAGACTAAGAGACATAGAGGAGCAGGTATTGGAGATAATTGCAGCAGGGCCCTTCAGGACGAATTGGAGCCGCGCGCACTTTCCCAGGCAAATCAGCACCGACCAATCCCCAAGGAAGAGCTCCATCCCTACCATGTAGGTACGATACACAGGAGACAAACGTACATCAAATCTCTACTCAACCAAATAACCGTTTGCGAGACGCTGCTCAAAATGTGAGCCCAGAAAAGCTGCGAAGGGTGCACAATGACGTGATTAAACGAGCACAAACATGTGTGGAGTTAAATGGTCAGAACCTCGAACAGCTTTTCTGAATTCTTTTAAAACCCACAGGTTCATATCTAAGAATTTCGTTTCACTGCCAACATCCATATTGTTTTTCAAAGTCTATAAGAGGCTTTGTTAAAATATTTCTTCTTTAGTGTATTGCATTAAATTAATTTTTAAAGAAGAGGATAACTCTTTACCGCTTGCCCTAATCTATTTCATTTTCACTTGAGCTTTTGACATTGAAAACATAGTTGTACTTGTTAATGAGGCAGATTATCTTGAAAGACATTGTTGCATAATTTCCGATTTAGTTTTTTGCAAATACTTAAGTTTTCAAAGAACAATTTTTAAAAACGAAGTCTATGAGAGTTCAAAATGTAATTTTCTACTAAACAGTAAACAACCTATCCAACAAAAGATTTTTGGAAGCGCCGTAACATTAATGCAGCTCCTTAAGTGTGACATGAACTATAAAGTACTTTGGCAATTACTCCCATTCTGAAACTAACGCGGAGGAAAGTTCTAACATTCCGAGTTTCCCGAAAACGTATCGAATAGTCATGGAAACTTTTGCAATTAATCCCCGAGACAAACCGCTTTTCAGGGCTAGAATCCCAATTTCATCAATTTCGTTCTGCTGTGTGAAAATAAATGAAACAGTTTGATCTGTTATTCAATTCTAATGTCTGTTAGGTGCAAAAATGTATTTTCTTCAGTTTTAATGCAATCGAAATTTATTTTCTGATTTTCACACTTATAGTCATTGTTTAAAAATCATCCCCTCTAGCATTGGAGGCGATTCTGAGTATCGCTCCTCTGCAGGTCGTAAAGGAAGATGCTGGAAGGGCGGCTTGACTTCTGGGGGTGTTGGGTGGTGGCAGAACTGACGATGCGCACAGAAAAATATAGGAGGAAACAATCAGATTGGACCTCCTCTTGACGAGAACGAATGAGATGCCAATCGTTTAACAACACCTTAACATTAACATGTACCTGCATTTTTGCAAGTCTCTTTGAATTTTTGCAGGTACTTTACAACATTACAATCTGCTATTTGCCGCCATTTTCTGGGAATTATAGATTGAGAAGGAATTTTACTCTCAAGCAGGCGAGCAAAACCCATACTTTTAATGAACGGCGATTGAACTCAAAGAAAACCAGAAAAGTGTGGGTTTCCTTCAAAACAAAAAGTATGTCATCTTAAGCACAACTCCCCTATGTAAAATAATCCATAAATCGCGAATTTTTCTGTATACGCTTACTATAATTGAGCTTCTGAGTCGACGTGTGCCGGATCGAGCAGTCGCTTTACCATAAAAAACGAACATTGCTAAAGCGTAAAATATACATCAGCTTTAGCAGAATTGCAAACGCGCAGCTTGTAATTAATTTCTCGTAAACATAAAAGAATATTTTGTTAGAACCTTACAATCCTATAGCGAATTTTCACATGGAACTTTCAACGATCCGTTTTCCTTAACTGTCTGACCTTCTAAGAACTCATGATCATTTTGCCCACTTCTATGATAAAAAAATAATTGTTTTATGTTTAAAACACATCTTCAGCTTTTCGCTCATTAACACGCGATAACAGTGATAACAGCAACCAGATTAACCTACGTTGCAGCTAATCTATTCAAAATGCACAAGTGTTTTCCGATAAGGCTCACCTTGCCATAAATCCAGAGCTAAAGCAGCATCGTTAGCATGCACAAGAGCACATGAAACGATAACGATCCCAAAACAGTCTATGCTGAGTATTCAATCTGAAACAAAATTTAAACTTATTAAAAGCGACCTGAATGTATTATATGAAGTAAAAAGTCACGTTTTCAGCTAATCAGTTCACAATAATAGATAATTTTGTGTGAAAATAAAATATCTTATTGTGTTCAATAAAGAAAACGCTAGGAATAACATGTGTTTACTGAAACGAAAAACTTTTTCTTCCCATCATTTTTTTTTAATGAGGGATGATTTACGGTTCAAAAGTTTCTACAAAAATAACAGTCTAGTCGTGTTTTTTAAACAAATTCATCGGTTGTAAAAGAGTTTTGGTGGCTTTGAACTGTCTAAAAGGAAGTGTTCGTTTCTTTCACTGGAGAGCGACTGATGCAGTTCTAAATAGAAGCGGAACACGTAACTAGTAACAACTCACGCAGAAATAATTGGAAACAACTAAGGACTAATGAGACAAAATGGACACAAAGGAAAAGTCGAAACGAAAGTCTCACTATTGTTAGATTCGGATTTAAAATATTCAAAGTTGGCACCTTTTTGATAGAGAAACGGTTCCCGAATGTACGTAAGGCCGTTTAGTGCCGGTCGCTCACGCAGCCGCCCATAAAGGACACGCAACACGTCTGCCTGACAAGACCCAAAAACCCATTTTTTCTAATACTATGATGGATGAAGATAGTTGGAAATAAAAAATATGAGCAACAGAAGAAGCCTGGATAATTAAGTAGTCGAGAGAAATTGAAGGGCTAGAACTAAGTTATGATAGTTTAAATGTGAATTTTAAAAGTAACAAGAGGTTAATTTAGCGAAATGAATCGTAAAAGATTTCCTACAATGAAAAATTATTAATGAACAAGATTTTGTCTCGGCTTAAAAACATCCCTTTCATTTATAATTTTTGGACATTAAAAACTCTCCATTGGAAAATTATTAGTAAAGATCGGATTTTAAGCATTTTGCTTATTGCTGAGTTTTATCAGCAACCATAAGATTATTTAATTTCTAAACGAATTATACCAAACTAAGTATTTTTCGATAGCTTTTAGTATGCTTTTTTTGCTTTTTTAAAGTTTTCATGCTTTTTTGTCCGTTCGTGCTTACTTTAACTTTTATGTGCATATTTAAGTAATTTTAAAAATAGTACAAAATATTATACGGGAATAAATGTCCATATAAAGTAAATTTAGCAACTTTGCAAGGCGTCGCGTGATTCCCCGAAAAATCCGTTCGCACGTAGGTAATTTCCAAAGTTTAGCCTTGCGCTATGCCAAGAATTTTGTTATTTATTTTTATTTAGTTAGTTACAATAATGTGGTCTGGGCTCCAATTTGTTTGTATCGTCTGTACTTGGATTTAATTAGCTGTACGTGGTAACCATTTAAACAATGCCAAAAGAAAAGCCAACCATTGAAAAGTGGATTAAGGGTCACAAAGAACTAAAAATTGGCTATAAAAAGATTTTTTATCAAGCATGTTCTAAAACTCTAAGTAAAAATTCGCAAATTCTTATTCTCGTCTTTGTTTCCTGTTTAAAATATAATTTTATTTCTCTGAATTTTTTGGCTCTTAAGTGCTTTCCTTTTTGACATTAGTTAAACGACTTTAAGATACAACATAAAAAAATTGGTTTTAATAAATTTTAATATTGGAGTAGATAATATTTTCTTACTTTAGTGCTCATTGTTTGTAACAAAAAATATGACGTAACTCAGCAATTACAAACTGAACGGCATAAGGAGCACATTAACAAATATGAGGAAAATCCAAATAAGCAACAAACTATTTTGTCTTCACTAGCTTCAAATTCTCGTTTTAATGAACAAAAACAATTTCATTTTGATTTGTGCAGTGCTATTGTACATCCCGTTGAATAAATTGCAAAGTAGTTCGTTTAGACAATTTCTAGAAAAATATTGTAAAAAAAGCATTCCAGATGAGAGCACTCTTCGTAAAAATTATGTCAGCCCAGTTTATGATGAAAAAATGCAGCAAATTAAAAAAAATTATCGCAAATAATTATGTATGGTTTACTGTAGATGAAACAACTGACACATGTGGGAGATATATAGCCAACTTGATTATAGGAGTCTTGAATGAAGATATAGTCACAGAAGGATTTTTAATAAGTTCTAAGGAATTAACAAACGAACAGTAATACTATTTCTAGATTTGTACATGAAGAGTTAAACAAGTTATTTTTGCCCGAGGTGGTTCCAAATGAAAAAAAAAATGTATTGATGCTTTCCGCCGCAGCAGCTTACACGATTAAAGATGCATCAAATCTTAAATTTTTTTACTATAATTTAATCCATTGCACCTGCTTAGCACATGGGCATAACCGCATAGCTGAAACTATAAGATTGCAGTATTCGTTGGTGAATAAATTAATAAAAAATGGCGAAAAAATTTCCATTGAGAGTGCAACTTTTTAAGGAAAGATGTCCTGATATTCCTTTACCCCCAGAACCTACTTTAACACGGTGAGGAACTTGGCTAGATAATTTTAACAAATTTAAAAGCTTGATACTTGAATTTCAAGGTACAGAAAGCCAAGCAATTCAAGAATGTCAGGAAGTTTTAGAAGTACCCGAACTTGCACATAATTTGGCTTTTATCATTTTGAATTTGTAACTCAAAGCATTCAATTTTTGGAAAAACAGCAGCTGCCGTTAGTGGAGTCCATAAAGGTTATTAAAAATTTTGAAGCTGCAGCAAATAGTATTCCAGAATCCATCGGTCAAATAATAAACGAAAAATTGGTTCAGACTCTTTCAAAGAATACAGGCTTCCAAACATTGCAAAAAGTATCTACTGTTTTGAATGGTTCGCCAAATTCCTATTTTGAAATAAATCCAGCAATTATACCAAAATTTAAATATCCACCCATAACCAGTGTAGATGTAGAACGAAGTTTTTCTGCATACAAAAACGTTTTAATAGGCAGGAGACATAATTTTATTACGGAAAATTTGGAGAAACATTTAGTTATATTTTCTTTTAAGCATTTTTAATAGTAAATAAGTAGATTGAAACTAAATAGAACGTGTTAAATGTAAAATAATAAATAAAAATAAAAATATATTATCATCACAACTTGTTTTAATTTTTTTTCAAATGCTTTTTATTTAATTTGTGTTTTTTCAAATATTTTTATGCTTTTTTAAGCACTTTGTTTTAATTTTTTTTGTTTTTTAAAATATTTTTATGCTTTTTTAGGTACTTTTTTCCATTTTTTTGTGCTTTTTTATCCGGTCTTTAATTAGTATCTTACAAATTAAGTTAGTTTGTGTTATAGATCGATTTACATTAAGTACATTTTTTAAATGCATTCTGAATCAAAAAAACACTTGGGTCGTTTTGCCTTTGAATTAAAACAATTTATCGAAAAATTCAAAAACGACAAAGAGAACAATTTTTTTTTAAATTTTAACATTTTTCAAAAATCGGATGGTTAGTAATACAACTAAATTTAATCGTAATCTGACAACAAATCCATGTAACTATTATTTAGTTCTTTATATCTGCTGGTGAACCCACTTACAGGTCAACAGAATGAAACAAACGTACCTAATTGATTTTGTAACGAACAAATGCATTGATCATTATTAATTCACTGCCAACTCGTGTCTAGACCTATCTTCAGACCACTCGCCAGTTATCGTCGCACTTAACACAAAAATCATCGTAAAAAAACATGTGACCAGACTTGAAACCAAAGAAACAGATTGGAATGAGTACATACATTTCATAAAAATTAATTTAGATTGCAGTGTCTTACACTGCCTGATTGTGCCAGGAGCCAGATCAGGATTTTGGAAAACGCGCCAAAATACCAATTTATCTGAAACGGAAAATATACGAGGCATGCATGGTTCCAGTTATATTGTACCGGATCGAAACTGTCACCATGCCAAAGAAAAGTGCACAAAAACTCGCGGTTTGTCACCGTGCGGAGCGTGCGTGAACAAAGAGAAGCAGAGGCAGACCCATTCTAAGATGGTGAGACGACATACAGAAACGAGCGGCAAAGAACTGGATGCTCCCAGCACAAAACAGGTCCACATGGAAGGAAATGGAAGAGGCCTATGTCGAGGAGTGGATTAATACATGCTGGATTAATCCGTATTTCATTTCGATTGTTCTTCGCAGTTGTCTAGTAGCGGGTATTTATGATCGTGTTTCTGTGGCGCAGGTCATAATAAGTCTTGCACACGTCTTGTAAATGAACTGAACTCTTAAAAAATTTCGACTTTTTCAACTAAGTAATATTAATATTGGGATTATTTTTTAATTTGCACACTTTCTATTTTTGAAGTCGCATTGAGTTCGGGTCGCGTTTGAGGTCGCAATAGCTCTTAAAGCAACATCTTGGGGCTTTTGGAAAGTTTTGAAATTTTTCAAATATCTTGACACCTAACGAAATTGCGGGCAAAAGACTGAAGATATGTGCAAATTGAAGTGGCGTGTTCGATATTCAGATTAACAATGCGGTGGATCTTACGTTAGGTCCTCTCGCCAATCTATCGTCTGGAGGAAGATGTCAGTAATGCATTTTAATGTGGGTTGTTTTACTTGCTTGCATTATTGCTAACAGTTGTGGAGTTGGAGAATGGGCAAATAAGTGTGCAAACAATGTGGTTGGCAGTTTAACCCACGTAGCAAAATGATATWCCYAGAATATACCTGGAACATTYACGTGATRTATATGCATATTCCTGGGACATACATGGGTTCCATTATGAACATTTCATGTATGTCCCAGGAATTAGTCAGAGTTAATACACTGAATGTTCATCTTATGTTCAGSGAATATACATGTGTATGTTCTGAGAATGTACATAGTATGTTMAGTGAATGTACATGGTATGTTCTGTGAATATACATGTGTATGTTCAGTGAATGTACATGGTAWGTTCAAGGAATATACATACATRTATGTTACGAAAGAAAAACGATCMTTTATTTCATCTTATTGGTTTATTAACATATTTAAATATTTACTTGTTGAATCAAGTATTTACTGTTGTTGTAATTTTTCAGCAACAAGAGGTACCTACAACTAAACTAAAACTAATTAAATGSATAATAAATAAATTAAAATATAACTATGGACTAAAATTCAAAATTAACATTTTCAGCATTTTTTGCCGTTGTCGCAATRATGTGTGACTGTGAGCTAAAACACAAACCTTTGTCTAAAAAATTGCAACTTATTTAATATCGTTTACATATTCCCACTCTGTGGCTTTTGCCCTTTCATTTTCTTCTCGATTCATCATTAACAATTTTTAAACCCTATCAAAGTGCAATATGCTTTTAACCCTTACACTGCTAACAGCAGTGAATTCAGTGTTGAATTCGTCAACTGTGTGCGGCTAAAATAAGGGCCAGCGTATATATACGTCTAGAGCAGTCTGGAAAGTGATATTACAATTATTTACATTATTTAAGCAATTACAAATTTTAATATTGGTCACAACAACAAAGTACAGTTACTAGTTTTACATTGATAGACTATTCTATTGTGTAGAAATACAGTTAGATATAGCAATTTGCATTGATACAATACTTTAATTTTACTTTTGTTGCTTTCCTTCCAATCCAAGAAAACATGCTTATCGCAAAATTTAAATCAATCAAAATCAAACGGTAAAAATTGAAAAATACGGATAATAGTTTTACATTAATAGAAGAGTAATTAGGTTCAGACCTTACTTGTCTCTTAAGCGAACAATTTTCGTGTATGGTTGTCTCACGTGATTCCTAGCGTCTTCAAGTCCAGAACAGCAACATCACCTGTAGGTATAGAACACGAAATAATAAAATAATCAAACGTATTTCATTTAAACACAAACTTTTACATTTTTGCCGTATTTTATGCGAACATTTTTGGTGTGTGGTTTTTCCACATGATCCATAGCGTCTTAAACACCAACATACCTTTACATTTTGCGGGGTTTTAAGCCATAATTAAACCGTAATTACCGTCTTGAAGGCACATCATAACACTGAAGCACACAGACGGTTTTTAAATTTTGGCTCATATTTATTTTTCGCAACGTTTAATATGGATTTTTAAAATTCTCAAGTGTTTTCGAAAAACATATCGTGCATATAACCATAGATAAACATAGATCCAGATAAGACCAGCAGGAAAACGTYATAAAGACAATCATGGAAAAGTGCTGARTTGTCACACCCCGGATATCACATCACTGATAAACCGATATTGACAAAATCTAAATTTTGTCTTGCTTAGAAAGACAAACGAGCTAATAGAGGTAGATATTAAAAGTATTTTTTCGGRAAATTGTGCTTTYGGTCCCAGTTTTTCAAYGGATTGCACTTATTCGAGRGGCAKTTTTATAGAATATCGTACGTGTTTCGACAACTTGCAAAATTTGCAGTTGCAGAAAATTTCAATGATAAACATAAACACATGAAATTGTTTATGTCTCAATAGACCGTATATATTAAGTTATTTGAAAATGGTGAGGCTATTGGATTGTATGAAAAAATGTATTGGTCGACTTGCCTGGGCAATTGTTAACCAAAAGATATTTTTGATTCTAAACACAAAATATATTTGCTGTTTGGTACAAATACAAGAGTGTTTGGATGTGACAAAGCCATTCATTTACGATTGAGCATTCAGGCAACAAACTATTTTCACTCTACTTTTTGTTGAAATCCCATTTAAAACTAACCGTTTTGTAATGAATAGCTGTATTCAATAATTAACGAATTGTTCTGTTTTGAGATCGTTAGCGAATTTTACCAATGCAGGTTGCAAATGCAATTTAAATAGTTCGGCTATTGGCAGACCATTTTTCAGTGAGAGGTTTGCACACAAATATTATTAAATTATTCTTTCGAAGTGAAACCCCGGGCTTGGCCTTTCAGCGCTTAAATGGCAACGGTAAAGATTAAAAATGAAATATTTCAGCAATTTTCGCCTAATAGTCTCATTTTCATAATCCACCGAAATAAAT
>NW_026019116.1:895429-896563 GCF_020466585.1 Dendroctonus ponderosae
CAGAAACTTAAAAATAAAACCAAAAATAACAAACACAACAGAAGATAGAAAGGCAACCAGCAAGTCGGAATCATACTAATACATAGTTCTTATCGAAATCTTTAACTTCTTTTTACTAGACTTTTTGCTCACATCTATTACTTTGAGATCATTACTAAGCTCATTAAACACTCTAATGGCTTTGCAATAATTATTTTTACACTGACAGTTTTGACTGACTTTGGTAGTTGAATACTCTTGTTTCTAGTCTTTCTAGATGAATCGCGGTACATATCAGCGAGATGCCCATGATAATAGATAAGACATTCATATGTAAAAAGCTGCCGCATAGTTAATGGTATTTCTTTATCGAAAGAATATTTTCGCACATTCACGTAATATTACGTAATTCACGCAATATTACCATACCTGATAATACTATGGAACAGCGTATAGTACAGCATATATACTTGTACATACTTTGACATTGTATACAGTATACAGGGTGATTCAAAATTGGCGTCATTCCTCTGGAGGTGTTGTCTGGCACTGCTATAGGAGTAGAGAAAAACTAGTAAACGAAATTAATTGTTATTAAAAACTGAGAAATTTGCCAAAAACTACATCAGAAATACGGCAGCAATGTTTTTCAAGGTAACCTGCCCAATTAACATTGCGCAAATACCTGTGGCTTCGTAATTATTGAAAACTCCAGTAACCACGGAATTATACAGACTGACAATAAGATAGACAAGGATAAACGGTAATTTCAACAGGAATCGTTGAATGACGGAACCAATTTTGAAATGTCAACCTGTTCTCATAACCTCGGATTCTGCGGGGTTTGGTGTTTACAAGTATATATATATCCATACAACGCCAAACATTTCAATGGTTAACTCCAAACAAGCTAGTGCCTGTAATCTCTTTATTATCCACTCTTATCAAGCAGCTTCTCGTGTTCAGTTAATTAACTCCCGCTCCATTTGTAGTAGGAACGTAGGTAGGTACGTAGGTAGGTACGTGGTAGGAACGTAACCCTTCCGCGGTATTAGTTGGTACTTGGGAAAGTGTCAGTTATTGTGCTCTGAGTGCCCCTGGAAGGCCCTGATTCGATTATGTCCAATACTTGTTTCTCTGTGCTTGGAACCCGAA
>NW_026019116.1:897562-899358 GCF_020466585.1 Dendroctonus ponderosae
CGCAAATTCGTGAAAGGAAATTCAAAGTAAGTCACAGTTTGACAAATTATTGTTATTATTGACAAGGGCTATCCACCTGTAACTATCTGTTAATGCAAAAAACATAATTGCCGCTTTGAATTTCCATAAAAAAATTGTAGAACAGAACTTTTTCAATATCGAACATTTTCGTAATTTGAAGCGAAGATCGTAATTTTTCTTTTTGAATGCTTAGGTATTCCAATATGCTACCAATTAAACATGGAACAATTTTAAAATAATGCTTAATAGCAAAGACAAAATTCGATTTTCAACTGTTAATATCTTTTTCTTTTATCTTTCAATTTTGAATCACCCTGTTACGGGCAATGTAATTATTTAGGTCAGTATTCATAAGCTTAGTTATTATGAATAATGACCATTAAAATTGGGCAATTTGATAAATTTTAATTACTTTACGATAATTTCTCACATTGTCCGGTCATTATAAATACCGCTATTATTTATTTGGGCACTTTGATTAATTGATGAAATTAATTGAAAAAAAATTGAAATGAATTCAAGATGTCAAGTCGATTTAATTGACATCCAATCACAAGCTGATGATCAATATAAATTTATACTTGTCTACCAAGACCATCTTACTAAATTTATTCAACTCCCACGTCTTAAAAGCAATAGAGCAGAAGAAGTAGTTTTTGTGCTTTTGCATATTTTTGCCAATAACTCAGGGTTCCGTAGAACGTGCAAATCAGAACGTGGAAAATATGCTTTGTTCGTGACTAGAAGACAATATCACCAGGAAATGGTCAGAAGGCTTATGTTTTGTACAGCTAATCAAGAACAGCGCTCATCATAATGACATCAACTGTACTTCGTATGAGGCCATGTTTGGTACAAAGTTAAAAGTTGGTCTAAAAAGTTTTTTAAGCACAGACGTTTTGCATAATATGAATTGTGTAGAGGACTTAGAAGTTCTAGTAAAAGATCAGATCAATTTACAATCTGTAGATGAAGGTCCACTGCAAAATAAACCTGAGTCACATGTGTAAGTAGAGCTACCAGGTCCAAGTCAACATGATGAGGAGGAACCACTTTCTCTTGATAGTTACGCTCAAATTTCAACTTTGCTAGCTAAACTAAGCCCTGATTTATATAATGAAGAATTTCAAAAATCTTTTGGGCATGAAGATTTCCCCGGAAGAACCCTATGTGGAAAAAAAGAAAGCCGACGTATTGAAAATTAGGCAGATTTCAGCAAGCAATCTAAAAAACAAGCTGGAAAAATGGTTCAAACTTCTAACTCAAAACACCCTGATGCTAAAAAAAACTGACACAGTTAGAGTTCGAGTCCTAGATCTCGACAGAGGTCGCACCGATGGAACAAATATTTTGGCATTTGTTCTTGAAGTAACAGATGTTAATCTGTATAATGCACGAAACACGGAATTCTAAATCAACTTTATGCCAAGAACCAATTGACAATATGTAATGAGAAGTTCATATATGGCGAAGATATTCCGCAGGTAGAGAATGTGCGAGATTGTCATCCAAGACAGGGGGCCAAGGCTATAGTCGATGTGGTTGTAAAGGTGGCCCTAAATCCGACAAGTGCAAGTGTCGTATAGAAAAAAAGCTATGTAACTGGAAATGTCACTAAAGTGGAAGCTGCCCTAATAAATAGACCCCTTATGTATTGCTACATATTGACATTTTGTGTAAATATAAATTTGTAAGTACGTACATATCTAATACATTATTTTTATTTGGACTTAAGTTTTGTTTGTATGTGAAATTTTATTTGTTATACAGGGTTG
>NW_026019116.1:900357-907495 GCF_020466585.1 Dendroctonus ponderosae
TATGTAAAAATTTGTTATTTTTTATAAGAGATATGAATAAAAATTATTTTTAAATTGCCCACTTGACTTTTAGCATTATACATAATGACCGGGCAATGTAATATTTGCAACATAATTTATAATTTTGTCATATTGGACTTTTTGGACACTTTTTAAATTGCCCGGGCATTATAAACAATGCCTAATTATTTACATTGCCCGTAATATATATAATAATAATCACTGTTTACGTACAAAACACGTCCTATCAGTTCGAGTACTCGTAGGCGACTAGATTACGCATTGAACACAATTTTGTGTTACAAGTATAGCGCGAAAAGTCACTAATAATGCAAATATTTGAAAACGTGAACACGAATATTTGTTATGTAAAAAATGTAACATCGCAACACTTTACGGGTTACAAACTAAAAAATACGTATTAAAATGCCGATTTTCACCCCATTTATTTTCGAAAATATCAACCTGCCGATAAGGCATGATAGCATTTTCTAGATAAGTTCCATATTGTTGAGACGGATTCATTTTTTTACAAACTTCTTTTTGGGTATTTCGCATGCATTTTCTAGATTTCCCATTTTAAATGAACCATCCTGGGTGGTACTGATTGCAGCACATAAGACACTAATCACCGGACGATCTTTTGCAAAAGGCATAAAAATCTAAACGTTTGAAAAATTGATGAATCTGTCCGACAAATTGTTTGTCACGAATTATTTACATTATTTACCAAAAAAAAAACGCATCCACGCCTGAATTTTTTTGTTGTCAAGTTTGGTTAGTTTTAGTGGTAGACTACTAATTTAAAATCATGAAATGCATTCAGTACTGATAGAAATTTTGTATTTTCAAATCTTTTTTTCGAACAAATTAAAACAGTTTAAAAGGTTTTTTGTGCTATAGAAAACTCATCAATGCCAGTGCTTTGAATTTTGCGCCTTTCCAAACGATAAATCCGTTTATCTACGTATTTTGTTTCGTACATTCAACTAATGTCAATGTAATTAGGATAATTTAAACCGTTCAGAACATAATGCGTGTTATTTTCGGGATACCACAAAAACATTATTACATGCGATGTCCAACGTAAAAACTTAATTTGCTGTATGCTAACATGTCGCTTAGGGTTTCGGGCCCACTGAGGTTTTTGCGAAGATTCAATTTGTGCGAGCCTATTTGCGTATCTCTGCATGGCAAAAAGTCGGTCCCGTAAATGTACGGTGTTTAAGCAGTTAATGTTAGCAGCCAGTTTAGAGAAAATAGCATTCTTAGATTATAGCAAGCATATGACAGATTGGCACGAACCATAATCTTGTCCTGGGAAAGATAACACTAGAAAACCATCAGAAACATAATCTAGGAAGGGCTAGGAAAAATAAAAATAAACGTGCATGCCCAAAACCACAACAAACCATGGTTCTGTGAAGAAGTGGAAAAGCTAGCTAATGAAAAGAGAAAAGGTTATTTGCGTTACTCACTTTCCTACAATAAAAAACAAAGAAACTAGAAACCGGGTTAACGGAGAGATACGAAGGATTAAACGAGAGTACTGGGAAAAATTCTCCAACGACTTGTATGAAGCTCAAATGAAAGTAAGGAAGATGCTTAAAAGTCGAAAAAGCCTGTGAATGAATACAATCAAACAAAAAGCGTGTCACTGCACAACTAAGAGATCTATTTTTTCGATCCTCCTCTTCTCAGGTGCCGTTTCTGTTGAGGTTGGCCACTATTATGGCAAATTGGTTTCTATCCTGTGCTTGATAGATAAGCGCATTTCCGCCAGTCTTGGTCCAATCCCGTATATTTTTAGCGTTAGTGAGGTGGGGGCGTGTGTGCATTCTTCTTATGACTTCGTCATTTGAGGTCTTGCTTGTCCAGCTTATCCGTAACATACGGCGGTACATCCATATTTCGAAGGCGTTCGGTTTTTTCGTATCCTCTGCTTTGAGGGTACAGGTCTTACTTCGATACAAAAGCAGTTACAAAAAGTCGAGGATATTAGTTCAGGGGAAATGCCACAGTAACATAGCAGAAGTTGAAAGAACTCAACACAAACAAAGGACGAGGAGAGTGGTTCCAGGAAGATAATGGCCGACAATAGATGTTCGAGTTCCAGACACAGAGGAACAAGTATTGGACATAATTGCAGAACAGCTTTTCAGGGGTACATAAAACATTGCACAACATTGACAGTTGTTCCCAGGCACCAATAAGCCCCGGCTACATTCCTACCACGTATGTAACATCACATTAAACCAATGGATTGCTGAACACCGTATAATGTGAGCAGGAGATAATCAACCGAATACGAGAAGCTGCTCGAGAAGAGTGCATAATAAGGTGATTACACAGGCACTTGTTTGGAGTTACAGACTCAAATGTATGTTTTTGTTATTTGTAAGCAAATTAATTATTCGAAGTTATGAGTTTTGAAATATAGGTGCCGCCATTCAACGATTCCTGTTGAATTACCATAGTTACCGAAGTTTTAAATAATTATGGAGCAACAGGTATTTACGTAATGTTAATTACGTATATTACCTTGAGAAAGATTACATTGTTGCCGTTTTTCTAATATAGTTTTTTTGCAAATTTCTCAGTTTTTAATGACAATTATTTGTTTAAGTAATTTTTCTGTACCTACTCCAAAAACACCGCTAGACAACATTTCCAGATGAATGACGCCAATTTTGAATCACTCTGTATAAAGGCTGATTAACGCTCTCGGACAACCAACTGACCGAAAAACACAGAAAAACGACAAGTCAAAACATTCTTATTAGATTAGTAAATGATGGTGTTTACATGAACTGGCCACGGCACGGTAACGACACGTAAAGGCGACGACGAGGCCGACCGACATTCTTGGCCGGAATGAGAGAGAAAAAAGACTGTCGTGTAGTTGTCGTGTCTTTGCCGGTCCGTTGGGTGTCTGACAGTGTGGATCAGGGAATCTCAAACGACAAGTAATTGGCATCGACGTGTTGTTTGTTTCATTGATTCAGATTATTATTTAGCTTCAGCAAAACCAGAAGCTAAACTTTAAATAAAATAGTTTTACAATTATACAATTATTTTTATTCCCTTAGTTTTAGGCTTTTATGAAATGTAAATATATGAATAAAACAGTTCTAAAAATACAACGTATAAGGGTAACATCAGAAAACTAGATTTTTCTTTATATGCAGCTGTACATTCTGCTTAGGGTGCTGGTTAAAAGCATTATCCCGCCTAACGCACAGGCACGACACGACAAAATATTCTTGAAAATAATGTTTTGTCTGTACTTGTTACCGTCCCGTTGCCGGTAAATGTAAACACCACCATTTACTTAGCTAATAAGAATGTTCTGTCGTGTCCCTGCCGGTCGTTGTAAATCTTCCGTAAGGGCGTTTTAGAAATTGGGTACAAATCTTCTCAATAATGTGTTTAATACGTTTCTATTGGTAGTGTTTGCTGCCCATTGGTCTAGCACATCACACCATCACTCTGAAAAGTGCTCTTTGTCCGTACATTGAAATTCACCATATGCTGGGATTACTTTTACTAAATTCAAAAAACATTAATTTATTTTTTGCTCGATGAAACAAATATATTTTTCTTGATCCCCTGGTGGAAAGTACTTACTTTCGCCACTGTTTTCGATGGCGAAAAATCACTTTTACCCATTACAAATTTTCTTCATCCCGTGTGGAAAGTAACAACTTTCTCCACCAATTCGGACAGTTTGTCACTGACTGTCAGCTGACTATTTTGACAAGTTTTTCAAAGTTTTTTTCAAAAGCTTATAATTTTTCTGCTAGTTTTCACCGAGGTGAAGAAAAATAGTACCTATACGGTACACGAGCCGAAAGTCGAAGGACCGCTACTGCGTGCATTTTTCATGCAGTGGCGAGACTTTCGTACCGTATTTTTCTGAAACAACAATTCGAAGCAGTTCTAAAGCCTATCAAAATCTTTTCAAATTTAATCGTATGTAATAAATCTGAATCGGTTCTGCACAATCCACCTTTATAAGCCCTCATTTCCAAATTAACTAATTTTGAATATAAATGTAAATCTATTCAAATCAGATGGGATAGCAGGGATACAGAATCGTAGACCATTTAATATTCGTACTAATTGCTCGCTATCCTGTTATACCTGGATTCCTGTTGATTTTCGAATGCAAATATTTTAACTAACCCAATTTAAAATTGATTTTATCATTTTACAATTTTGATGTGCGGAAATTTGCCCTAAGTTAGTCACAATTTAAATTTCATGCAAGATGAAAAATGTAACTCATTTTTAGTCGAACTTGGAATATTGTTGTTACTGCAACTGAGTGATATATAAATAAATATCGCCTTTCCTTCTACCCAAACAGCACAGACATCTTAAAGGCGTCTAATTCAGATATGTGAGACGTATTAAAGACGTCTGGATATGTCTTGAAGACATCCTTAAAGCGTCTTCAAGACGTCTCTTGTTACAAATAGGGATGCATTGAAGACGTCTTTAAAAGATGTCTTAAAGACGTCTTGAATATATCTCTTAAAGACGTCTTGAACAGATGACTATATGCTTGTATTGAAGGGATGTCTTAAAGACGTCTTGAACAGATGTCTTAAAGCCGTCTTGAAGAGACGTCTTAAAGGGATGTCTGAAAATGAAAGACATTTTCACGGGTGTTAGCAATATTTTACGGGAAATTCTCTATTGGGAATGTAAAATAAAATAATATGTTTTTAATTCATTATTTTTTTGTATTTTGCCTATCAAATAGCAGACTATTTTATTAGCAGATAATTTCGCAGAAGGTTTACCACAAGACCTCAATAACAAGAGTTTTTTAGTGCACCAAGCAAACTATGTGCATATAGTCTAACGGAAAAGATTTGATCATGTCCAGTTTGGGTAGTTTTTCTAAAATTGACTCCCCAATATGATGCCTCTCATCATTTTTTTGTCGGAAGTCACAATCTGATCTTATACGTAGGTTATGTAGGTATGTCAGAAAAATACACCCTGTCAGAGTAATTTCCTTCAACATTACATTTTGAACAGGAAGAATAGTCAGAATGACATTTAATATATTTTACATATGATTTTGCAGAAGCATCACAAATAATTGCTTTGATAAATACTGCAAAATGTTGATTTTGATAAAATAAACTTTTATTGATAACTTCAATTGCATCGTGCACAAAGTCGGACAAAAATACATTGGTGTGTTGTGGCTTCTGATTGCCATGGTATATCCCTATCATTTCTCCAATGTTTTTATTGCCAGAAATACTGACTAATATTGTATATGCCTGATTAGATAAACTTTCAGCAAGTGGCAATCCGTCAATATGTATAAGAAGACCTATTATTAAAAATACTGTTGAGACACTTATTTAGCCCAAAATGATAATAATGTTCGGGCATCGCTGATTTTAGTTTACAAGATCTGACTGTTTGAAACAAGGCTCTTGCATCCAAAGATAACTCTTTACAAATAGGTTGTACTAGTTTTAATAAGTCACTTAAAGCAGCACTTAATGAAGCACAACATAGCCCATTCTGCCGACTTTGCTTGAAATGAGTTATTACTACTACTGCTACAAGTAAAACTATCATAAGTAGGATCACCTTCAAATTCATTGTCGTCTGCTATGAAATCAGTATCCGAATTATGGCATAAAACTCACTATAATCAAAGACGTTAGGATTTAGTGATTGGTTCACTTGTTGTACCTGCAACGTTGAGTTGTTTGAGGTGCACCCAGGCTGCGAAACGATGTCCCACACTAACCGAACTCTCAAGGGAATTGTAAAGTTTCTGTCTTTCGGTGATTCTCTTGTCCCTAATATGATGTATGTTTAGCTTACCACTTCCACATGTTCGATTCTGTATAAACCGTAAATTTACAAATTTTAAAAAAGCTAAACAGCTAAATACAGTGTATAACTAACCGCAATAGACGATTTAATAAACGAAATTCAATGTTTTCACTGCAATCGGGGGCACTCGAGCAAGTTCGTCAAAACGTCCTGTAGTAGACATTTGAAAGACATGTTGTGCCAGGCATTAACGAGACGTCTTGTAGTAGGCATCTTTAAGATGTCTTAAAGATATCTTCGAGAGACATACGACGTTCATACATAATAACGGCATAAAGAAGACGTCTTAGAGACGTCTTGTGCCGTCTCGGAGAGGGGGATTAAACATTGCATAAGGCAACCTCTCGGTTGATAAAAAATAAAATAAAGAAGAAATAAATTAAACAGTTTCTAAAAGTACCATCGGCAGTATTAAAAGCATCGGAGTGAACGAGTTATTGTTCCGGCTTCAAACCATAAAGTCGTCGACGGTCTAACGACGTACCTCGCCGTCGGACCGATTTTGTTGGATGACTTTGCAGTACGATTTTGTTGTAAATCGACTAAGGAAACACACGTAAGATTCTGTAGTACGATCTTTACTTCCAATCAATGAACATGTCGGAAGAAAATATATTTTTGGCGGCTATTGCGCTTTGTATAACCGGCAATGAACAAAAAAAATTAACAGAAAACGTAGATGGTGGTGCAATTAATGGTGATGGTTTTGCATATTTATTGTTTGTTTCGTGAGCTTTTTATAAAAGGCTTAGAAATTATCAAGAGAGTTAAGAAGCTAAGAAAATTTCTATTCTACAGGGTGTACTGTAAAAATGTTTATACCTTTTTCAAATTTGACATTATACCAAAAATATTTGAATATTTGCTGTGAAAATTTCATTTTAATATGCTCTTTATTTTAGTCCTTACAGAAGGAAAATTGTTTTCGCTATCTTGATGCCATTCTTCTATAGTTGAGAGAGTTGAAGATACTGATATAAGTACAAATTCGCTCCAATCACTAATTTGACGATTGAAAAATATAATAAAACAATTTGACAGAGAATCAAATAAAATGTAAAAGTTCTAACGACATGAAATGAAAACCCAAAGAGTGCGAAATGGTAAAAATTTCAAGCGAAGATCAAGATAATTTCAAGTGGTTTAATTTTTCACTAGCTTGTCCTATTAGTCCTATGAAATGCTTTGAAAATCTTGAGAAGGTTACTGATTTTTTCACGAAACAAGGAAATGTAGAAGTGGAGAACGAGCCAAGAAATTTTATATT
>NW_026019116.1:908494-914505 GCF_020466585.1 Dendroctonus ponderosae
ACCAAGGAGAAGGATGAACGACTGTTTGACGCTAATCGCGAAGCACTGATTCACTAGACCTGCGACGACATCGACTTATGGATGAACAAACTCGAGAAACAAATCGAAAGCGACGACACGGGGTCGGATTTCGCCTCTGTGAATATTTCGATGCAAAAGCGGCAAATGGCCGTCAAGGCGCGCCAAGTCGATGAGCTGGAGAAGCAAACCAAACATTTGGAAACGGCCGCACCCGACAAGAACATAAACGAAATCAAGGTGCAAAAGAGCAAGGTGGAGGAGCGCTTTCAGCTAATCAAGCAGCCCCTCATCGAACGACAGCGACTGCTGGAGAAGAACAAGGAAGCTCTCCAGTTTCGACGGGATGTCGAGGACGAGCTTCTATGGATAGCCGAAATAATGCCCCTGGAAGCTTGCACGGAATACGGCAACAACCTGTCCCAGGTTAACACGTTGCAGCAGAACAACCAGTGGCAGCAAACTGAAGTGGAGAACCACGAGCCGCGCGTTAACACCGTGTGCAACAACGGGCAGAAGTTGATCGATGAGGCCCACGAAGACGCGATAGAGTTCAGCCGGCTTGATCAACGAGCTGCTCAAGGCGTGGCAGGAGTTGAAGGAAGCCATTGATAATAGGCGAGCCAACTTGCTGAGGAACGAGCGGGCGCAGCAGTATCTGTTCCATGCCAATGAGGATGTGCGAGCAGGAGCTCTACATCATGGTGGAAGATCGGGGCAAAGATGAGACCAGCGACAGGAACTTCATGAAGAAGCACGAAAGTCTGGAAGCGGCCGTTGAAGCTTATGCGGACACCATCAGAGGACTGGGTGAAACTGTAAAGGCCCACACCGTTTGGCCAGATATACCGATGATGCAAGAATTACCTAATCGGGGCTTAGATCAGGGTTTAGAAGGGGGGCAGTGTAACGGAAATGGCCTGGGGTACTCACTTTTGAAATGGGGGATCGAAATTCATTGTATTTCAGTAAATGGGAGCCCCATTTGCGCCCCATTTACCGTCAAGTATGACACTGACAAGTGGGAAATTTTGCACCTGGGCTGGAGATTTCGAGAACCGTTTGGGTTACTTGGAGAAAATTATATAAGCGACGATGAGAACCAGACAGGGGGAGTGAAGTGACAGCAGCGACTGAGTGCAGAAGAGGTTACACCCCGCGAGTCGGAAGAGCAAGTTTTCCGTCGGTTATTGTTATTGTATGTGAAGTTGACGGTAATTTTGAAGTTAGTTTGTTCCTGTTCCGTACTTAAAGTTATACGGAGGTGAATAAAAGTTGGAAGCTGAAGAAAGATTTTGATACCTGGCCATCCACGGTACAATATATTATGCATTATTGGTGGTGATTCTAAACTGGAATTTGTTCGTCTGGGGGTGTTTAGGGAGTACAGGAATAATAGTAAAAAACCAATTCATGTTACAAACTGAGATCTTTGCATTTAGTTTTTTTGCAGAAGATCGGCAACAAGGCTTTTCAAAGTAATCTGCCTCATTAACATTACGCAGATACGTATAATTATGTCGCGTCTTAATCAGATACAAAAGCTAAAGTTACCATAGAAAAACACAGATAGTGGTAATGGTTAGGGTATAAACGGTGAATTCAACAGGATTTGTTAGATGTCAAAAATCGCTTTTTTGAAATGTCAATATTGTCATAACGGCATCATATAATATCATTTCACAATTTTATTCAATTTTGACATTTTCCTTCCATAAGGGTACAAACTTTTTGGTATTACTGGTTATGGTATTTTGGTAGTACTCCTTGTGGCTCACAGAGGAAAATGTTTTTGAACCAACCAAAGTTGATTTGTCATGTAATTTTTCCATATCTAACCTCCTGTCAAGAAATAGTTAACAAAAAAAAAATAAAAAAGTGCGCCAAAAATTTTGGTGACAACCGAAACTTTACATTTTATTTTTTGCTAGAAAAATAAGCTTCCCATCGGAGAAAAGGTGCTTATGAACTACTAGCAAACGGTATTCAAATATCAGAACTCTCCAGCTTTCATAGTGTTCGAGAAAATCGCAAAAATATGGTTTCCAAAAAACTACAAATGCCTCGGTAACCAAAAGAGCTGGAAGAATCTCAGTGTTCAGTCGATCAGCCGACTCAAGCTTCATAAAAAAGTTTGTATTTTTCGTTATGGTCACTTTTTCCTCACAATCGATAATAAGGGAGCAATGGACGATTTTTCTTAAATCATGCAAAATTTCGGGGAAAAATTTTCGAAAATTTTCTCGATTTTGTGATGGAAAATTACGGTCAAATTTGAGGCCTTTGATGATTCAAAGCAATCCAATATACATGATTTTTTTAAATTCACCTAAAGTATAGGATCAATGACGTAATTTCGTCCCAGCCAGAGTGAAGCGCTACAGTTTTAGCTAAGGTCAAACTTTTAGAGTGCCAATCAAATCTATCGCTAATATACCAAAGCACGTGCTAATAGCGCTTTTTGGTTGTTATTTTCCGGCTAGAACCTGGTGTCCAAATTTTCAAAATCTCTTAGTAATTGACTCGTTCAGAGGCCGTTTTTTGCCAAAGTGTTCGGCTGGATTGTCTACACCCATTAATGGGGAGTTCGTTATGTTTAATCAATGTTGGTGGTTAACTCAAAAACGGTTGGAAATCAATATAAAACATTTATATCGAATTGGTCTTGGTCGATTTTTACGAATCGCTCCAAAATACAATAAAAAGTACGGCAATCTATTAAAAAAAATTAAGTTTGATCTATTTTCAAGGTCATTACTTTAATTTGAGGCACCCTGTATTAATTGTTACTATTGTAACATATACTAGAAGCTAATATCTAGAAATTTTGTATTTAAAATTTTTCCTTAAATTTCAAATTAGATGCAAAAACGGGGTTGCCAAAGTTCAATCAAAACCACTATACCTGTGACTACCTGATAATGAGAAAAACAACTATTGCCGCTTTGACATTTAATCAAAAAATTGTCGAGGGAACTTTTTAACGTCAAAAAATTGTAGTAACTTGAAACAAATATCTTAATTTTTATTTTCGATTGCTCGAAGTATTCCAATTGGCTGCCAATCAAACATGGGACCATTTAAAAAAAACGAAACAAAATTGAACTTCGAAGTTCAACTGTTAATATCATCTAGAAATTTTGGAAAAAAACATTTTCTATATTTTTCTCGAACTCTCCAAGGGAGGCCCTAATACTCCTTAAAGGAACGCCGCAAGTTTTAGATCACCCTGTATATATCACTTCTTTTGAAGGAGTTTAATTATCTGTTTCTGTACTGAATCAGTATTTATTTATCAGTGGCATATTTTTAATTATTTTATACAATTAGTACGCTTCGAAGTCATAACTGAAATTAAAACGTTTGTGCGAATTAACTACGTTTATTAAAATTGTTAAAAAAATATATTCGTACAGTTAATCTATGATAAACCCGGGTTTCTTCGTTTACTTTCCGGTTTGCATTACGTCGAGCGCTGGCCTACTTTGCGTGACGTCATAATTCCACCCGGATGCATTCTTTGTTTCGGTGGCATCAGTTTAGCTTATCCTGCATTTAAATCACACCAAGTAGTTCTAACTATTATTTCCCTTCGCATTCAGATTTAAAGAAACTAAAAGACTTTAAGCAACGAGTTGTAAAAGCAATCATGGACGGGTCTAAGCAAGCTGATATTTGTCCGCCCAATTTGTGTTACTCCGGTACAATGTGTTTAAAATCATTTCATCGTGTAATAATGAGGACCATTTAGACAAGTTAACAAAATTGGGAAGAGAAAGAAAACAACCGTGTTGACCGACAGACACATTGAAATAATTGATCAAAATTATCCTTGCAAGTCTACACAAAGAATTCTTGCCAAAATTCTGGTTCAGTGTTTTTGTGTTTAAATTTAATTCTTTTTTAAAATTGGAACCTCAACATTTCCCACCTGGTCTTTACCTGTTATTAATTATTTTATTATATGAAAAGTCGTATCGGTACCAGCCTATTCTTAATCAGCCCTGTGATGTATTACTCACGTTAACTTTAACGTACATGTCCGTGAAACACGTTATGTGGCTCCGGGTGTGTTGTATCAGTCAAACCGTTATATTGTAACAGGCGCACGCTGTCGACGAACGTTATTTTAAGAACGTATTATGTTTTTTGCATCTTTTGTACATGCTCCGTTGAAAGTGTTTAAGAAGATAGGTCAAGAACAATAACGAACGAAATTGAAAGCGAATGCAAATCATAAACAAAGACAAGTATGGTAGTAGATGGGCCAAATAGTCAAAACGTGCACATGTGGTGCATATGTTTTAGAACCTGCGATGGTTTGATGTTAACTATCTCTCTAACTAATAGACTATTCGTATAATTGCATCTCACATTTTGCATCCAATATTTCTTTACTTTTTAATGTTTGTTGGATAACTGGGTCGGAAACGCATACATCAACTCGGAGATACACAAAATATCCCCCCATTTTTATTTTTTTTTAATTTAACCCCATTTAACATAATTTTATAAAAATTCCTTAATCGAATCTTTCATTTGGTGTTTTCTCGGTTGCCGTTTTTATGTACTAATATAAACTATGTCCATTTTGGAATCCCAGGTAAACATGCACTCAGGGAGATGCAATTGACACTGCAGAGCTGATTTTTAGATAAGCTTTTCGACAGTCTTACTTCAAGTAGAAGAACAGGACCGCCCGGTAAGCCCCTAAAAGCTAGTGTCACCTTAACGGATTCCAAACATGTCGATTTTTGGAAGGATGCTGTTAAAATTCTGTCGAGTATGAAGTATTTCTGTCCCAAGAAGCAAAAATTTGTGAGTGTACCATCTTTACGAAACTTTATTCGTACTCCGAACGGTTTTGTATATCTTTCAAAACAAATATTAAAAGAACATCCAAAGAAATTCCTGACAACTCGAACGTTTCAACAAGATGCTTTAGAATGTGTTTTTGAATGTATCAGAAGTTACAGTGGACGCTAAAACACACCTAGTGCTAGTCATTGTATATCTTCTTTTAACGCATTAATAACAAATAACTCCGCACTAAAATTTGCGCATTCTCCTGGTGCAAACTGCGAGGAAGATGAAAGTGAAGGCGCTCTCGAAAATTTGCGCGATTTTCTGTGTAATGAAGGGTCAGAAGGGGTTGCCCCTCTACATGACCCTAAAGACATTACGAAACCAGCATGTGTTAATACGGGGCGAAAATTTCGCGCTGTACATCCACATACAGGGTGATTCAAAATTGGCGTCGTTCCTCTGGAGGTGTTGTCTGGCGCTGTTATAAGAGTACAGAAAAAATAGTAGAGGAAATTAATTGATATTAAAAACTGAGAAATTTGCAAAAAACTATATCAGAAATACGGCAGCAATGTTTTTCAAGGTAATCTGCCTAATTAACATTGCGCAAATACTTGTTGCTTTGTAATTATTTAAAACTCCGGTAACCATGGAATTATGCAGACTAACAATAAGATAGACAAGGATAAACGGTAAATTCAGGAAAATTTGTTGACAAAATGTCAACCTGTTCTCATATCCTCGAATATCGGTGTTTAAAAATAAACAATACAACACCAAAGATTTGAATGGTTAACTCCAAACAAGCTAGTGCCTGTGTAATATCCTTATTATCCACTCGTATCAAGCGGCTTCCCGTATTCAGTTAATTAACTCCTGCTCCATTTGTATCTATGTGTGCAGTGTGTATCGTACAAACGTGGTAGGAACGTAGCCCTTCCTCGGTATTTATTTGGCGCTTCGAAAAGTGTCCGTTATTGTGCTCTGAGTGCCCCTGGAAGGCCCTGATTCGGTTATGTCCAATACTTGTTCCTCTGTGCTTGGAACCCGAACATCTATCGTCTACTATCTTTCTGGAACCACTCTCCTCGTCCTTTGTTGGCGTGAGTTCTTTCAGCTTCTGCTATGTTACTGTAGCATTTCCCCTGAACTAATCGCATATCCGCAAATTCGTGAAAGGAAATTCA
>NW_026019116.1:915504-919446 GCF_020466585.1 Dendroctonus ponderosae
ATATTAACAGTTGAAGATCGAATTTCAACTTTGTTATTAAGCATTATTTTGAAATTGTTCCATGTTTAATTGGTAGCATGTTGGAATACTTAAGCATTCAACTAGAAAAATTACCATCTTTGCTTCAAATTACGAAAATTTTTGATATCAAAAAAGTTCTCTTTTACAATTTTTTGAGGAAAAGGCACAGCGGCAATGATATTTTTTTGCCATTAACAGATAGTTACAGGTGGATAGCCCCCGTCAATAATAACAATAATTTGTCAAACTGTGACTTACTGTGAATTTTCTTTCACGAATTTGCGGATACGCGATTAGTTCAGGGGAAATGCTACAGTAACATGTCAGAAGCTGAAAGAACTCACGCTAACAAAGGGCGAGGAGAGTGGTTTCAGGAAGATAGTGRACGATAGATGTTCGGGWTCCAGGCACAGAGGAACACGTATTGGACATAACCGAATCAGGGCCTTCCAGGAGTACTCAGAGCACAATAATTGACACTTTCCCAAGCACCAAATAAATACCGAGGAAGGGCTACGTTCCTACCACRTTTATACGATACACACAGCACAAGGAGCACACACATGTACAAATGGAGCAGGAGTTAATTAACTGAATACGAGAAGCTGCTTGATAAGAGCGGATAATAAGGAGATTACACAGGCACTAGCTTGTGGAGTTAACCATTTAAATGTTTGCTGTTGTATGGTTTATTTTTAAACACCAATATTCGAGGTTATGAGACCAAGTTGACATTTCGTCCATTGCCACATCCTTGCTTATCTTATCGTCAGTCGGTATAATTCCATGGTTACCGGAGTTCTAAATAATTACGAACCCACAGCCATTTGCGTAATGTTAATTAGGCAGATTACCTTGAAAAACATTGCTGCCGTATTTCTGATATAGTTTTTTGCAATTTTTAATAACAATTAATTTTTTTTACTRTTTTTTCTGTACTCCTATAACAGCGCCAGACAACACCTCCAGAGGAATAGCGCCAATTTTGAATCACCATGTACATGTTTCAGAAATGTTTATGTTGCTACAAATGTCTACCGTCAGAAACGTTTCTCTGAAACGTTTCGCTGAAACATTGCAACAAAACGAAAGAGAAATACAAAAAAATCTGCGGATGAGGCACTTGAGAGAAGATTCATGAGAAGTGATAAAAAAACCGAGTACCAAACCCTGGTTTAACAAGAAATTAAACTACTGGCTGAGAAGAAACGAAAGAAATATCTAAAATACAGATCAAAGTCAAGCACAAACAATGGATACAAAATTGAAAGAAATAGTACCAATAACCACATCCAAACAATAAAACAGGCTTACTGGGAACATTTCTCCTAAGATATGGAATACGATCTGTATGTAGGGCAAAAAAAAGGTACCGGGAAGAAACCAATAAACGAATACATACCAGGATCTCTACTAAAGACTGGGAGAAACACTTTTGTCGTCAACGCTAAAACCATCAACTCACAAATAAACGATAGTAACATACCCCAACAGTGGCACATATCGAGGGAAAAGATAAAACAACTCGTTGGAAAACTGAAAAATCGAAAGTCGCCGGGAATGGACGAGATAAACAATGAAATGATCAAATATGGAAGTGATATGCTACTAGACCAGATACAGGCCTTCTTTAACAAAGTACTACACGAACAAAAAATATCAGCAGAGTGGAAATATAGTAAGTATTACTACCAATTTTCAAAAAGGGATCAAAAACTGACTTAACTGACTACAGAGGAATTGGCCTCCTAACTGCAATCTCAAAACTCGTTACAAATATCTTTGAGGAAGAAGTAGTTCTGGAACATGCGAAGAACAACAGGGATTAAGAAAAAACAGATCCACTATTGATGCAATATTCACCATTCGGCAAATAACCGAAAAAGCTATTGAATTCAGGCTTTCGATAGAGTAAGACTATCCGACGTCGTGGCGCTTTTAGAGAAGAAAAGTATTAACCACAGAAGAGAACACAATAACAATTATTGCGGAACTCAACACAGACCACCACACTGTCTGAGAAAGTACCCATATTAACTGGAATAAGGCAGCGAGATAGCTTAAGTCCTGCATTATTTAACATCATAATGGACGAAATTATTACAGAGGTCAAGAAGGCTGGCAGAGGATATCGAATGGGTGATGAGGAAATAAAGGTGATATGCTATGAGAACAACTTGCAAAGGTTTCTTTAAAAGTTTGAACGGATGGCGTGCGGGTTTAGCATGCAAATATCCACAACCAAGACACAGTCTCACGGTATGCAGATATTTTTTTCTTAACCGTCCGCACCAATCCTGGCTGATTGCGCTAGGGCGCCTCTCTGCCGCGTTGCCGGTTTGATGTTTCTATTGCGAACGAAATAATAACCTCGGAAAAACACGGATTCTTGTGAATTCTAGCACGTTTTTAGTTCAGTTCAATTAGTTGCCGCAGTAAAGACTTGGATTCTTGGAATTTTAATAGTCATGGAACTTGTTTGCTTTTGATTGTTTCCTGCTTTCTAAAATAATGAACAGATATATTTAAATGTTGTCTATGACCTTCACTTTATATATATGGCTGTAAAAAATCAGAAAAATATGCAGCATGACATTTTTTTCCCTATATGATTGCATCTTAAACACAAACAAATATTAACCAGAAACAAGTAATTGAAAAAACTAAACAACTATGGCGCTCGTTGAAGCACCATGCCTTTCGTCCGGGCATACCCATTGGACTCGTCAGTGAGGCTTAGGTAAATAAGGATATAGTAAGGATAAGCCTTGTTCTATAGGTAGGCCCATGGTAGACCCTAGCATAGAAGTCTGATACTGTAATTGGTATTAGAAGTTGTATTTGAACCGAAAAAGCGCATATGTAATGTGGTGGGGTATAGCTGGCATTTCGGCTGGAGCTGCTACTTGAGAATTAGCGCTTAGAGTTTGCCACACGACTTTCTCTGAGGTTAGGCGTCGCTATACGAGCAAGGCCAGGCGGTGAAAAACCAAATATGTGCATAGCGGCAACATGGCAGCAGGACGCGCAAGCGCAATCAACCAGGACTGCTGCGGACGGTTAAGAAAAAAATATCTGCTCACGGTATCAAGGGGACCGCGCAGATGCAAGCTTGCCATCTACAACTAGAGCGTCGCACAGGTTATGCAGTTCAAATACCTTGGGGTCAACATGACAAGTAGTAGAGACCGAAAAGAAGAAGTGAGAGCGCAGACAATAAAAGCAACCTTCATGTCGGACTGTTTGAGAGACATAAGATGGCAAAATAAATATATGCCTGTGAAGAGCAAAGCCAGCATATGCAAAACCTGTGATGACGTATGCAGTCAAAACCAGAGCGGCAAATGCCCTAACTAAACGGATAAGAACAACTGAAATGAGAACACTAAGATCTATGGTGGGATGTAGCCTACTGGTCCATGTAAGAAGCGGCGACATAAAAACTAAGTGCGATATCCAAGACGCACTTTGACAGGCTGGGCAACACCAGACTGCCAAAAGTTGCCAGAGAGGGCGTAATACGTTCAAAAAGATCCCCGGGGTGACCACCAACCCGCTGGTATGCAAGCTGGAGTTCAGTGTCACAACTGAAGCTCTCATGTTGATGAAAAACAGGATATAATCCTAATAGAAGCTGAGGAAGAAGAAGAAAACACTTTTACAATATATTTTCTACAGTCTAAAAATGATTTGTAAGCAATACGTAGGGTTCAAATTTAGAGAAAAAATGGACATTGATAAATATACAACGTGATTCAAAATTGGCGTCATTCCTCTGGAGGTGTTGTCTGGCGCTGTTATAGGAGTACAGAAAAAACAGTAAAATAAATTAATTGTTATTAAAAACTGAGAAATTTGCAAAAAACTATATCAGAAATACGGCAGCAATGTTTTTCAAGATAATCTGCCTAATTAACATTG
>NW_026019116.1:920445-940794 GCF_020466585.1 Dendroctonus ponderosae
CATTGATTAATTTACGCCATTATTGCGTAATTACGGATTTTATGTGAAAATTGTTTAGGCAAATTTGAACTTTGGCAACACTACTAACATCACCCGGACAGGTTCTAACTTCTAACCCATAACCTAACTATCTGATTTTGAATTTTTTCTTCTGAAACCTAAAATTGATAAGGAGATCTCCGGACTCAATATTTTCTATATTAAAAATAGCTCTTCAGTTTGCAAAAACGTCGTGTAAAATTAATCCTCTTATTAAATCGTGATCCACATGTCCCTGGTCATTTCGGCGCAAAAAGGCAGCTTCAAGGTTTTCTTCCATCTTAGCCACTTCTTCTTTAATAACAATACAAACTTAAACTAGCTTTGAAACTTTTCCGAACAAAACGAGATAAGAAAACAATAAAGTGAGGTTTATGTTATTAAGAGTGCGATAAACGCGGTATCAAAAACTAAAAAACGCACTTAACGTTATTTGCCTGAACACTTTATTTTTTCCACACTGCGCATGATTAGAATAACGTATAGCGTTTAAGGCCAATGTAATTTTAAGAGGCCTAAAACTCTCGATTAAAAGATTGTCTATGATATCTCGATTGAAGATAACGCTATTTTGAGCGTAATGGTCTTACACCGCCATCACGCCCTGGGGCCTTAGCCAGACATTTCTGGACTTAGTTTCCTATACTCCAATTTATTTTCGTGCTGAAGTTATTTTCTGATTCTGAATCACTCTGTATAAAACGGATAACGTGGCAATTTTTTCAATCAACTAATATAGCAGAGTTAGTCGTAGTCTCAGATTAACCAGATGCATTGGTTTATGTTTTTCGATGGGAGCAACATACCAATGTTGTGAACCATGAACCATCGAGTGGGAGGAGTACGTGATAGTGACATGATAGTAAGAGGGGAAGAGTATTTGTTGGACGAGTAAATACGGCAATTTCTCGTGTTTTTGGTGATAATCAGTGATAATCGTGATTTTAATAAACTGTTACGCTTAAAAGAAATCGTGCGAAGTGGTTTCATTTGCATGAAAATCGTCTTGAATTTTCCTAACCTGTACCTAGTTTGCACGACTGTAAACAGGGACCAGTAGGCTAAGAGCCATATTGAATCGCTATAAAATGCTCAAAAATTTGCGTTACTATTATAGCGGTTATAATTTCAAACATACAATGTAGATATAAAGGTCAGAAAATGAATAAATCGATTAATATTGATTTTTACTACGCCTATGGCTAGCAGCCAAGCGAGTTGATTTTCCGATTAATTCTACTTTTTGATCGGTACCTACTTTATCCCTACCACCTGTTTTTCATTGATAAATCGCCGATCGGTAGAATTTAATGTTGATCCCAGACAAATCGGGTTTTATGAATTACTAGCTTGGTCTATTTATTAATGTCTTTGGTCGAAGTATAATAATATTTTACAACAACATTTTTTAACATTTTACAGATATACAGGGTGTTCGGAAAAAGCGTTGGGATATTCTTAATGATGCTTATACATGCTAAAGTAATGATAGTAGGTAGGTCATGTAACAAAAAGTAGTAATCTGAAGATTTTCCAAGTTAAGCCTAGTTCTCATAAGCGAATTTTCAGAAAAAAATTCCGAATAATTGAACGATTTGACAAATGTCGGAAAAAGTTGAAATCATTCCAACTTTTTCCGATTATTCGGAAATTCGGAGGATTTTATAGGTTATGTTTTATAGGTTATGTAAGACATTAGAGAGATTTTCCAACGAGGACCGGAACACGTAGCGTATTTTAATTTGATTCAAGAAATGCGTCTTCAAGATCGAGAAAAACATTTTAATTACATGAGAATGTCGAAATAATTATTCGATACTTTATTATCAAAGTTATCGATTCAAGTTGGACCGCATATTACTAAAAATTGTAAAAGCCGAGATCATATAACTGCAGGAGAAAGATTAGCATGCACTTTCAGTGTAGATTTTATTCAATTTTTTCAAGCTTGGCCTATGCTTTACGAATCACCGAAAGCCCTTGGTCGAATTTCAAAAATTGAATAAAATCTACACACTTGAAAATACTTTTTCTTCGTTTCTTTAAAATTAAATGTGCTCAATACTTGTATATAATAGCGTAAATTTACATGTTTTGGCTTCGGATGATAGTATGGTTTCCGCGTCCATGTATGTTGTATAGATAAAGACGAGCTTGGCGAACGTCGAGCGAGGGAACGGAAAGGTAGGAGCGGCTAAGCGGAGGAAGAAAATCCAATGTTATAGGAATGCGCACCAATTACCTAAGATATTTATCAAAGACATATCAAAGAATAATACAATGCATAACCAAACTAATAACAATTTGTTTAGTTGAGTATAGCCCAAAGACTATACATGGATGCCGTTTTATCGATTGGAATGCAAAAAATTGTATTCGCCAATCCAATTTAAAGAAGCGTATTAAGGTAATGCATAAAAAAACTTTACAAGTGATAAGGCATCCCTCCTGTACCAAATATAAATGCGGAAGCTCCAATGGTCACTTCAAATATAGCAATGATTTAAGAAAACATTGAACATGAATTTAAAATTATTGTTGAAGAATTGCATTTTAAGAACTATAGTGGTCAGTAAGAAATACAGAAATATAATAACTGAATAATTATTTGTCTCCGACCTTACTTATATAGCATTCACTCAGTTCCTGTCTGAAGAGGAAAATTGAAATAAATTCAAGATGTTTAAAATACAGGAAAAACGAGCAAAGCTGAGTTTGATTTAGTGTTTTATGAATCTAACGATCTTACGGAAATGAAAAAGATGAAATATTTATCAAAATAAATATAAACAATGAAATACATTCTGTTTTATTTCCTTTCAGTCAAAAGTAATACAAAGTAAACGGTCTTAATATAAATTTACTGCAAGTAGGTATAGGTAACATATATTTATATTTCAGAACATTCTGATATTTATTAATAGATATAAAATACTAACTAAATTCTACATATTTATGACCATTACTAGAATCTACTGATCTAACAGCTAAATTGTAAATAAATTCATTAATGATAATTTTATCTTATGCCTTATTACCTTATGTGTTGATGCCAATTCTTTATCTTTTCTATTTCTATAAGATCGTTTCCATTAATAATACACCAAACCAAACTCAGCTTCGCTCTTTTTTCCTGTATTTTGTACATGCTGACTTGATTTGTTCTTCTTCTTCAGACAGCCACTGAGTGAATGCTATAAGTAAAAGTTGGAGACAAATAATTATCGGGGGTAATTGCACAAGTGCTTGAAGCACTTACCAATAATTTTGCATCAAAGCTTGTTGTCTAAAAACTGCATGAGTTTATTTTCATATTGTCGTATTTAATTTGAATATCTTAGGTATGTCAGGAAGACATTTTATGTCTAATTCAACATGAAAAGACACCTGTCAAATATTTTTTGTTAACAATGCAATTATCGTTGTGATAATTGCACACTGTGCAATTACCGCTGTAATTTTTCGATAATTGCACACTTTAAACGGACAGATTATCACACGAAGGAAATATTCAAGTTAATATACATACTAACTACTTCTTACTTACCACTATGGCTCTCAAAATGCAATTCTTCAACAATATTTTTAAATTCATGTTGTGATTCCAGATGTTTCCTTAAATCATTGTCATATTTGAAGTGACCATTGCAGCTTCCGCATTTATATTTGGTACACGAGGCATAATTTATCACTTGTAAAGATTCTTTATGCAACACCTTAATATGCTTGTTTAAATTGGATTGACTTGAATACAACTTTTTGCATTCGAAACAATAAAACAGCATTGCTATATAATAGTATTTGGCTATACTAAACTAAACACACAGGCTTTTAAAATTAACAGCAAGTTATAAACGAAATTAATGATAGATTCAAATAGATTATTATTTAAAATAACTTTGGTTATGTATTACTTTTTGAAATGTCATTTATCTTGGTTAATTGGCGCGCATGCGTATAACATTGGATTTTGTTCCTCCGGTTAGCCGCTCCTCGGAAAAGTGGGCTTTGAGGTTAAAATCGCGGTCATTTTCACCAACCACTGCCATTGTCACCAAAACGATGAGTCAAAATTATTGCTTTTTTTCAGCAAGAAATAATCGAACACGAGAACTATTGAATTTCAACTTTTTCCGACGCCTGTCAAATCGTCCAATTATTCGGATTTTTTTTCCGAAAGTTCGCTTATGAGAACTAGGCTTTACAGCTCGTCAAATTTCATAGTTTTTTTTATTTAAAATTTAAAATTTAAAATTGGTACAGTTTTGTCTTAGTAATAACTTTCTAATAAAAAATTGTTTCTCCGCTCTAACGCTAGATGGCATTTTACCTGAAATCCAAATTTAATTTTTCCGTATCTTTTTTGGCACAGTCAAATATTACAAAAAGTAATATGCGATTTTAAAAATTGGGAAATGTAAGACAAAAAATGTTCTTTTCGCATGACTCAAAAAGCCTCTTTGTTTAGGAGCAAATCGACATAAAAGTTTGTATCACTCTCAACCCAGTGTCTTTGGGTTTAGTTGCAAACGCAGCAAATCAAGGCGTCTTGTTTTAAAATGTGCCAAATTTGACAATTTATAGGAATTACTGTATTATTGCTTAATTTTGACTCAATTTTTGTGCTGCATTTGAAAGCAAGATTTGAACATTACCGATCCATTCTAATCTAGTGGTTTTAGAGCACAAACTTGTAGTCTACATTGAACAAGGCCCGGTTCTACCAAGAGTGATTAAATTCTTGGTTAACTAAAACACTTATTTTTTAATAACCACTTTAATCATGATTAAATTGTCATGTGTTCCACAACAAACATTTTAACTTCAGTTAGATAATCATAAGTTTCATCAGGTAAGATCGTATTTCCTTTGAATCCACTGTTCTGATTCGTTTAAACAACTGACAGATCAACTGAAATAATTTTTCCTCAAAATAATAATCACATGTCGCTTGAACATTGATAGAGAAATATCCTTTTCTATTACGAAATACTTCTGCGTTGTCTCCCCCAAAGAATTGTACTTTAATATGAGTACAATCCAACAAAAAACGAGCTAATTCATAAAAAATTACTTGTGCTGCACTTTTGTCCCTTTTTGTAGATGGGAGGTTAATGCCATTTTGACCTAATGTGGCTTTTGCAGCAGTTACTCGATATACAATTCGATGCGGACTAGTTTTGCGTACTCCAAAAAAGTCTTCAGCAGCAATAAGATGCGATCCAGCTGCATAATACCTCAACACAAGTAAAAGTTGTGTCATGGGTTGAATAGTGTTGTTTCTAAAAAATCAATTTAATAAACAGGTGGCAATTTTACTGTTTTTCATTTAACATAACTTTCTGTAGTGTGTTGCAGGTCTATTTCTATTTCCAGTAGTAATGTTTGGACAATGTTTTTCAATAAGCGAAATAGCGTGAAAAACTCAAGGTGTCCATGATCTCAAAATCATTGACTCGCGTATTAGATATTTGGGGTCTTCTATCAACCTGAATGTCACTATTCTCATCAGACGGTGATAAAACATCGCCATAAAACAAATCCAACATGTGTTTACTTAAAATTGTTTGAGGTTATAATACTACACTAATCGTGGTTATCGTCAATAATCAGCCATTTTAGGCGATTAAGTTAACCACTGATTAAGTGTCCATAACCCTGGTTAAAATTGTGGTGGAACGCAAAGTGTTGATTAAATAGCTTTAATCAATTATAAACATTTTAATTGGAGATGGTGGAACCGGGCCTAATTACCGCAAATTTTCAAATTCGGCACATTTTAAATCCAGAGGACTTGATTTGGTGCGATTCCAATTAAATGCCCCCCCAACAAGGCCATTGGTTTGGAGTAATAAAAATTTTATTGTCCATTTGCTTCTAAACCAAGAAGTGTTTCGAGTTGTCTGAAGAGAAACTTTTTTGCCTAGTATTTTCTAGTGCCTAAGATGGCATTTCCGTTTTGAGACATCTGGTGATTCAAAAAAGACATGAGGAAAACGAAAATTGAATTACAGGTAAAGTGTCATCTAGCAGCATCGCTGAAAGAAAGGAAAAAATATAGTTTGATAAGCTGTAATTCGGAAATGGTTCAGATTTCGAATTTATGTTCATGACTTTCTACCATTATTTTAGCATGTAGAATCACCCTTAAAAAATTCTTAACGCATTTTATGAACACCTTGTATATTCGAAAATTTCTGTTAATGTTAGTTTCCGTTTTGAGCTTATTTTTACTAGAATATGAATAAAAATACATTGGAAAACTGCAGAATAAAAATTCAAAAAAGGTAATGTTTCTTGCAATCAACATTTTAAGTTAAATTATTTTTCACATTTTTTTTAAAACAAAATATACAATGAACTCACCCACCAGCTCAGTTGCATGAAAACCAAACTCGTGAAAATTGTCAACTGTTCGACACACCACTAGTTCAAATGGTCCTAGAGAACTTTACGAGTTTTCCAATCGAACGCGGTTTGTACAAGCCCTAGTTTCCACCGAAACCGTTGAAACCTCACTGCATGTTTTTCCTGAAGGGTGAAAATTGTCTCGTTCTTACGCATGTGCCATGTGACAATTAATGAAAATGAGCTAAAGTCAGTAATCCGTTATTTGCAAGTTTATTTTATTGAAAGCTAGGATTTTCCAAGCCGCTCACTGCGGTTATAGGAACAATCCACTATAGAAAAACGGTTGTTTATTATTGCCAATATCGTGAGAAAACTAAGAAATATTAATGCGATTATTGATATTCAGATTTTTCTGAAATTAATGAACTTCAAGCCATATTTGGAAAAGTTAGGCCAATGGAATTTTGCATAAACGTGTGTTATTATCTGTGTGTGCAAATTCCTAGCTTTAAAGCGCTTTTACTCCGAAAGTCGTTTTGTACTGAGCGAATTCACTGAATCACGTCATCTCATGCGGAAAAGTTACAGAAGCCCTTGCAGATACCGTTCTCGCAATGTAAATATGTATATATTTTCCTCGCATATTTTTATTTGTGGCCATTCTGTACAGGGTGGTCTTCAACTAATGTGACAAATTCACTGGCATAGAGTTTAGCCAAAAATATTGCATTTTATGTAAATTTGTCTGAACTGAAAGTTAGTAGTTCCCGAGATACAGGGTGTCAACGTGTAAATACAATTTTCGTTTATTTTTAATAGGTTCTTAATTGGTTTCAACTTTTATTAACTTTCATATCAGACAAACTTGTCTAAAACGCAATATTAAGAGAATTTTGTCACATTAGTTGAGGACCACCGTGTATAATTGAACAGGGAAGTTGTTCTAAGGATGAATTTGAGTGGTTTGCCATTCTATTTAATTGTGTACGCTTTGTCATGATAAGGGAATAATAGTGAAGAAAACTGATCTAAAGAAAACATGAGAATAAGGCCTCCTTGAGAGCGTCGTTAATAATAAAGTAAGAAATTCTTGTAAAAATAATATCACGGAAACTTTAATTTGTTGTAAAGAGTTGACGGTTCTGCAGGTAAATACCACACAAAAAATTCAATATCTTACAAAATCTTTAATACGACGTGGCTCTGCTGTTCAAGATAAAAAATAGATTTATTAAAATTGAGTAAAAAATTAAACTCTAAAACTGCCATAAAATAAAAAAGATGTAATACAAGCGTCACTGCTAAAATATTTCCCAGACGAGTTAAACCTGAAATGATGCTTAATTAAGATGCTTAATAAACTTCATCCGGAATGCCTCGTTTCACATGAATCCCACAGAAAAATATTTCCACGTTTCTTTATCACCTCATGTAGGATTTGTCATACATATCTAGCTAACGTAACATGTTTGAAAAAAAAATAGTTAATGAACAAAAATAGGGAGCACCAGACAATTGCTTGACTTAAAACAAGACTAAAAAAGCACCAGCAATTTATCCCATGAAAAGAAATCCAAAGTTGTTGCTTACCAGAACCTTAAGCCTTTGTCCTATGCATCCGTTTATTCGATGGTGCTATGATACAAAAGTGTTTCTATTGGTTGAAGATCTGTGAATTTGTACGACGGAGGACGAATTTACAGATCTCCAACCAATCATTGACGCATAACCTGGTCTGGTAGAACTTCGTCCCTCACAGGAGTCTTCGTCTACCTGTTGCATATGACTTGCAGTGGCACATGATATGTAGAGTAGTTTCGTCCTCTAATTCGCACCGCCCGCCGGTCGGTTGATCGCTCAGTCCCATCCTGAAGAGGTGTTTTTGGCAGGGGCAGTGTCCGGTTATGAAGGCCACTATCCTCATTATTTTTTGCCTGCTGAGATCTAGCAGTTCATTTTGACGCACTGGTTGTGGAGGTCTCACCAACTGCCCTGCAGTAAGGAGACGCGGTATCTCCTCTCAGTACTTTCTATGTTGTTTCAAAATCCACTGACCAACTCCCGCCCTAACTTGGGTATGAGACTTGCAGGTTCTTGGTTGGTCAGTGGTTGCGCTTAGCAATTTCCGCAGCAATATCGCTTTCTTTGATCCTGTTTGTCCCAGTTGCCCAAGTTTGAGCTCTCAGCCAGGGTCGTAAGTTCTTTTACACAATCTAACACACATTGTGACCTGATTGCGTACGATTCAAGTGCCTTTATTGTGGCTTCATATCCGGTTACGATAGTAATGTGCTTACGTGTGTATGATCTTTCCCTCATTTTCCGAAGGAAGGCGGTCGTGATTATACCCTGGTCTAAGGTAATCCTTTCCCCAGTTCTTCCTCTTTCGACTATACCAGCGCCCGCGCCCGATCCTGTTTTTGTGCCTTCCGTATACCGTACGGAGTCCCCTGGGATAGCTGATGGAATCTCTCCACCATCTGGCTCCTCATTTAGAACATATGTTCTGAAAGGTACCGAAATGTTTAGAGTTTTGATTCGACCAGCTTTCGATCTCATGGGTTCGACTGTCTTCAGCTTTCTGAAGGTCGCACTGTGTCCCAATTCCGTCGCTTTCCTGAGGACACCGTAACCCATACAGTAAGAACTTCTTAGGGCCTCAGCTTCAATGGATAAATGCACATGCTCCATCCCCAGGAGTGTCTCCATAGCAGGCGTCGGAGTCGTTGGCATTGCTCCAGTTAATCCCAGACAAACCAGCCTCTGAACTTTGTTCAGAGACTGCCGATATGTACTGATTTTGGTGCTATGGTTCTATGCCACCATATTACGGCGGCATATGTGTTTCACAATGGTGACGTACGTCCAGTACACCATCTTCGGTTAAATTCCCCATGTTTTTCCAAAGTGCGATTGCAGATCCATAAAGCCCTGATCGCCTTGTTTGTTTTCTGTATACTGTTCAAGCAAACCACTTCTGAAGATGCAAGCCAGTCGTGTTTGCGAAACGTCAAGAAGAAATTCTACCGAACGCCGGCCTAAAAACCCAGAAAACCTATAAGTTTCAAGGAATGGCCTCAAAAGTCTATCTCTTTTAATATGAACTCTATTGTTTGCTTGGCTTTGAAAGCATATTTGCGACCACAAGCACTAGCTCCGCTTCAGGGTTTCAGGGTTTCGTCTCCCTCACAACCGCCGGGTGCCCCCTGGTAACGGCATTCTGAAAATTTAGAACTTATAATCCCTGGCTGCAGCTCGTCGATTTCTGCCAGCAGGTGCCTCTTTATGAGCTCTCCCTGCTGAGGAGAAAAGTTTTTCTCGGGACGTCGAACCGCTGCTATGGCCATCTTTATCCCGGAAACCTCATCCTTACACGACGTGTGTGCGGTTTCTTCCCTCGCGGAAGTTCACATTCGCTTAGATGCTGGCTTGTTGGGTGTGCTGACCTCCGACCCTGTCGTGGCAGCTTTTTTGGTGGTGCTCGTTCCCCTGAGGGTCTATCTAGCACACTTTTGGTAGGTTACAACTTTTGTTTTTTCCTATTCATTTCCAACTTTCGCCTAGCGGCCCTCGAGAGTTTTTTAGCACCCCTCGGTACTTTGCCAGTTGCGGACCCCGATGGTTCTTCAGAGGAAGTCCCGACGGTATTTGGTGGTGGTATGATGGTTGGATTCTCCATGTCATTGCCACGAGCAGCTGGGGAAGTGTTGGGTCCACGCACACAGAGCCCCGCATGTGTGGGTAAGGTTGATACAATCAGGTGCGCCTGTTGCCTCAAGGTTAGTCGCTATTGGCTGGGTTTCCCCCCAGCCTTGCATCTGTTGGCGCGCACTATTCCGTGAGAATTGGGAGGTGTTATTGTGACCTCATCGCGCGATCCGGGTAGTGAAACCAAGATCCCTGCACCCTAACCGGTCAGATGTATATACCGGCCTTCCCCTTATCCGCCACCTGGGGTTGCGACGATGGGGAGCTCAACCTTAACGGAATGCTAACATTGCATTTCCGTAGCAGATATTCAGCACCTTTTTTCCTTCACACCACTTCCTATATTTCTCAATGGCTTTTAGGTAACGAATTTTACTTTTTTTTGGCACCAACCCATGTGCTGGAACGTCAGCAGCGTCGTATTTCCGGCGAGGTACGATCTAATGCTAATTCCTCATAGGAAAACATTTTTTTTGCAAATTTAAAATCGGATTTTATCTGACAATTATTTATATTGGTGAAAGTTGTCGACCCCATAGTAACAGAAACAACAATCTGTGAAAAAAAGATAAGATGATAAGATAAAAGATAAGACATAAAGATGATTTATGTGATTTAATACAAAGCGTAAGAGCCAAACTTTGCCGTTTGAAGTAATTCAACCTAATCACACAAATCAATATATTCTTGGGCTTAATAATTAATTAATATTATAATAATGCTTCTGTTAAGAAGAAGAAGAGCAAACGGTTTACCATTACGCCGTCCCTAAAATCCTTTTAAATCCTCACTGATTTCCATCATTACTCATCTCAACACAACTTATCTGTTAGCAATGGGCGTAATTTCATTATTCAAAGTTATTCTGGTAAGCTTTAAAAATTAAAACATCTGTACCAGAAGCCAAAAAAACAAGGCGATTTGCTTTACAACTTATGGTTCAGAGGAGACTTAAATAAATATTTGCTTGTGTAGCAACTTCCTGAAAGGGCCAACTATTGTAAATCGTATTATAACTATTTTTCAAGTTTACCTTCTATATTTAGCAAAGATGGCTTTTCAAGAGAAGAAGTATGAATTAGTATTAAGGCAAACCAGCTATGGTTTAATATTAGACTAAATCGACCAACCAAAGGCGCAAATTGCACCGCTGTAAATCACACCACATAGTTAGAGATAAACGTATCTTTTATTTATTTCCCGAATTTTCAAATAATATTCTATCGTGAAAATGTCACCGGTTAACAATAGTTGTTTATTACGTGATTTTCGTTTCACGCAAACTGCGGCAAATATGAGCCGAATAATCCCTATGGTTTTGTGGTTACTTCAGATAAGAGTATCAATGTATTTAGTCTGATCAATATAGTTTTCAATTAAATACGCGAGATGTTAAAACAGTAAGCTTTTGCACCAACATAGATTTTGTATAGATGCCCTTCGTGAGATACAATTTTGCAATTGTTTGGAGCTGTTTTGAACTCACGAAAAGTTCTATGTATTCGAAAAACTGCTACATGTCAAACGGAAACTTGATCCTAATAATGTTTACGATATCTCTAAAGCTTGAAATGACCTGAAAAAATATAGTACTCGGCTTTCGTCCCAAATTTCTTGGTTGAAATTTGGAAAAATTTATATCTTTAAACTCAATTGCCGATTGCCACGTAACCCAACAAATTAATAACCCTTTGATACGGACAGAAATTAACCCTTTGATACGGACAGAAATAGTGAACTCTATAATCGAGCCCCCCATTTATAGCATACCTAATAGTTTACATGACTTCAATAATTTTTTTTATTTTTAAGTAAAACATTATACAATAGCTCCAGAATGTGTACATTCATTCCTCCTACTTTCGTGCATACACGGAAGAAGAATTATTATGCTTAAGGTAGCTCATACTTAAAGACGTTGGCCATTATATTTGCAAAATTAATCTTGTTTGAAGCGGCTCTAAATAATTGTATGGAGGTCCATTGCGGCCGGTTCTTAAGCCAAACGTCTCTGGCCAAACCAAAAGTTGCGTCTTCCTGAACCCGCTTGCTTTGACTTTGCCCTCGATGATAAGGTCAGAGCAGTTCGTATTTTTGGTTCCTCATAGTGCTGCCAAATTATTACATTTTTCTTTCCTTCATGAGGTCCATAAGCTCTGTTGTTTCGTCCATCCGCCGCAGGACTTTTGTATTTATTGTATGAATTACAATTTTAACACCTTGAAGATCGGAAACTAAGAGGTTTCGGAATATGGTCTATTAAGCAAACATATCCAACCTTACTTGCACTATCACTTCCTGCATGGAATGCTTCTATGTTTTTTTTCGATGAGGTTGGAGAAATACTTTCAGAAATACACCCAGAGCTGATTATTTCTCGCTCTGGACTGTGTAGAAATCCAGCTTCGCTGTTTACCCACTAAAACCCTTTCCTCACCGCCGAGGTGGTGTTTGACCTTGCACCGTGGCCATTTGTCCTATTGTCGTCTCGTATTTTACTCCCTCATTATCCCTGTGTATTCAATGAATTCCAGAAGAGTGTTGAGGGGTGTACGCATCGCCTGATCCGGTAGCACTTCATCTCCTCCCAAGATTCTTTGTCTACCTGTTGCATGTGATGTGCAGTGACACATATATAGAGCAGTTTCCTCTTGTAATTCGCACCCCTTGCAGGTCTGTTGATCAGTCAGTCCCATCCTGAAGAGGTGTTTTTTGCAGGGGGCGTGTCCTGTTAAAAAGGCGACTATCCTCCTTATTTTTGCCTGGTGAGATCTAGCAGTTCGCTTTTGCACCCTGGTTGTGGAAGTCCCACCAACTACCTTGCGGTAAGGAGTCGCGGTATCTCCTCCCAGTACTTTTTACGTTCTTTCAAGATCCATTGCAGAACTCCCGCCTCAACGTGGGCATGTTTATGCCACACGCACGTTCTTGGTTGGTCAGTGGATGCTCAGCCCCTGCCTTAGCAAGTTCCGCAGCAATCTTTATTCTTTTGGTCCTGTTTGTCCCTGTTGCCCAATGGCGGTTTACTCTGTCTGAGCTTAGAACCTGGGCTGTGAGCTCAAACCGAGTAAGGTATCTAGTTACCAAACTCATGTTTGCATGTTGTTTGGTTTTTATTTCTGCAATTTTTTGCTCCTCCATCATGGTCGAAATCTCCTCAGTCAGCTATGGCTGGTTTCTCTTTTGTATCTCTTGTATCAGGTGATTTTCTGTTACTCGTTTGAATGTTTGTATGTTGTTGTTTGTAAGAGTAGCGGATTTACAAATTTAAAGCACACATACTCAAATATTGTATCGCACGTTCTTCGATTCAGTAGTCGGGCCCGATGTTCCCTCAAGGTCTACTTTTCATTTCCGTGCCAGCGAACGGAAAACGTATGTATATCAAAGAAGTATGATATAAAGCTACAGTATTTTAGACTAAAGGGGACATGGAGGAGCAAATTATTTCATGGATGTGCAGAAAATTCGACGAAATATTTCCTTATTTCAATCCACACAGAAGTTTGTGCGAATGCAAAACAATTTTTTTAAATTATGGCACCAAACTGAAAAAAAAACCGAAGTTACCAAACCCTGTAACTTTTGATGAATACAAGATTGCAAGCGTTTTATCCTTTCATACATATCCTGAAGCTTCTTTCCGAAATGCCGCAGATGATTTGGGTTTAGCATATAGTACCATTGAAAGGATCTCTCATTGCATGCAATGCATCCATAGAAGTTGAAGAAGAAGAGAAATCAAGTAAGAAGAGTTCAAACTCTAAAGCTTATCACGGGAGAATCAGATTTTTTGAAACAATTCTATTGCATACACAACAAGACCATACATTTAAGAAAAAAGTGAATTTCGAGAGACAAAGTCAAATTTGTCAAGGAGACCATTTTCTATAGGCAAAACAAACACTTCTTGGTGGATCGTAATCCACACGTGGTTCATCAACTGGCATTTTAAGAAAGATTTAGCATCGATATTTTTTGCTTTCTGAAGGATAATCAAATAAAGTTTCACCTTTATAACAAATCGTTAAATTTAACTAAGAACCTCCAAATTCTAAGGACAAAGATGTCAATTTTTAAGAAACTATCGAAATATCAGAAGAGTACGACACATGTTGTTTTTTCAACAGCTGGTTTCGAAATTTGCGACCATGAGAGTGGCCTGAGAGATCTCCTAACCTTACACCACCGATTGTTTCCTGTGGGGTAATTTAAGAGAAAATAAGATTCCGATCAAAAACATAAGGAAATTGCGCTGTAGAATTATTTTCTGCATTGGAGAACTAGTTGTCGAGAGAGGGTCACAAACCGCTCTGCAAATGTACAAATTATGAAGTACTTGGAATGCAATGGCCATCAATTGGAATCTTGCAGAAAAATTAAATTTGAAAAATATTACTCTCAAACGAAACTTAATACTATTAAAAACACCACAGTTCACCAAAAAAACTCATTTTTTATTTCTATTTAATTAATATAAACAATTAAAAACTGTATAATTCAAATCATTCTTGCAACGTGCCGTCATTGGCTGGGACCAGTTGTGACGTCAAGCGGCTCGTCGGTCGCGGCGGCTGTTAATGCGGAGCATGTAAATATGCAACCTCAGTCTTGATATTATCGTTGAAACGTCTTAGAATTTTTTTTTTTTTTAGAATGACTGACGTAGGTTTTGTAAAAGGACAATCCGACATTTTACCACTAGTGGATAGCGGATATGTTTATGGTGGCATCTTACATTAAAAACACCGAAAGTTGTACTCTTGCTGAGGTTCGCGGTGTTAAAGCTAACAGGTAGATTTACAGACAAAATTGTCAATAGTTTTACTTATATAAATCGGTAAAATTTGAATTTGAAAATTCAAAGAAATTGAAGGTTTTTTTGAAGGAAAATAAACGATATACAAATTTTTGCTTTGCACTTTGACTGGAGCCCAGGAAAAAAAACAATATAATAACAGTTACAAAGAATAACAATGTTAAGTACAAAAATATGGACTATGTAAAAAAAAGTTTATTTACAGATTGGGAAGGTTTTCTTATGGGGATTCTGCAGTAGGATGCGTGCAAGTTACAAGTACATTAGCCTTGATTTAACATAGTTATCCATATCTTCTTCCAGCTTGAATAAATAAATAATATTAAAGTTACATAAAAATGTGTGTTAATATGCAAAGCGCATGACAAAAATAGTAGGTATTTAACGTAAATACACGACGATAAAACGAGATTTTTCCTTCGCGGATAATTATTGCTTCTTTTTATTGTCTAGAAGACCAATTAACTATTTTTGAGATGATTATTTGCTATTACTATAATGCATCCGAGAAGCAAACAAAATGCAAATTCAAAATATCTATCTGTAATACAATATACAAACTCAAATATGTTTTTTTATGCTTACATTAAAATGATCTTCACATACATGTGCAGTATTATTCTCAGCAATATCCTGGTAAGATGTCCTGTATACCTTTAACCACTTTAAACGCCGACTTTTATCTCGTGGTACACGAATAAAGAGCTAATCTGTCGTTTTAAAAGTTGTACTAGGACAAAGTCGCACGATACAGAATTGGTAATATTGTGGTTCCATTATTAATAAAGCACAGCACGAATTCTGAACAGTCAAACACCCAGATAATTCAACGACAAGCCGTATTTCCGTATTGCCTTTCAATCGAACGAACTAGCGCTATGACGTCACGGCCATTTCCGCGCGTTTAGTGTCGTTTCAAATGAATAGCCTGCAGTCACAACTTTAATTGTTTATTGCAAATTAAATATTGCGATTTGAGGGCTGATATTTGGTATGCACGATTTCTATAGGTAGGCAAATATATTAAAGAAAGAAAAAAATGTTCACGTTCCCAATTCAAAAATGTATTGTAAATATTTTTACACCATTTATTAGTTTTTTTCTTCAATAATCAGTTACGCTTTTGCTTGCATGAATTACCTGTTTGAAGAATGACAAACCGTTTTTAAAAACTAATTTAATAATTACAAGTGTACTTTAGCGTGCTTCTACTCTAACTGACTTTAACATGATGTCAATGGTATGAGAAAGACACGATGATTCTTGATAATGATTATTAGCGGTATTTCTTCTTCAATCTAGTTTTGTATCGTAAATAATAAAATTGTTTTGTATTAAGCCGATACTACACGATGCTACCAACACCCTCAAACGTTGGATGCTTGACAGTTCATCGCATCGTGTAGCCGACTTTCGAATTTACGATCTACCAGTGTCGAGGGTCCACCGTTCGTGTTGGAGCATGTTCCGGCTTTGGTCGGTATTTTTGACCGAGTTAAAGAAATCTCTGCAACATTCGAAGAAGACATTCGTTGATTTGATGAAGCAACTTCTTCTTGCATCAAGCATTCGACGTGTAGCAGATACATTGCCATAGAAACGTTCGGTCCAACGTTCGAGCCAATGTTCGACGCATCGTGTAGCGCCGGCTTTAGTCAAAATTTCTTTGTATTCGTTTGGTTTAAATTATCACAGATTTCGTTAAATTTTCTGCATTCCGTCACATTGTCCATAAAGACTAAATAGTTTTGTGTCTGGGTTTTTGTTTGAATAATTGCATTCGTCACATTGTCCATGAAGACTAAATAGTTTTTTGTCTAGGTTTTTGCTTGAATAATTGTATCCCTCCATTTTACTAATAATTAAATCTAAACTGTCTGAAAATCACGTAAAAGGCTGTCTTTATTCGCAAGTTCAACTACTGATGGGGCCGTTGCGAAACATCAAATTACTCGTTGCACAGTGATAGTTGAGACCGTCAAACTTGTCTATCTCTTGGAGCTGGCATACAAGCGAAAATTGAGAGTTGCAATTGTAACAAAAATTAATGTGAATGAACTGAATGAAAAAAAAAACAAAAATGAAAAGCTTGCAAAGGTTGATTAGAACAAAACAAAGCAAATCATAATCAGATGTAAACACCAATGTCAACAAAATAGGTGTCAAATTACCAATTAACTTGTATTTATTATTTTAGCCACCAGGGAGCGTTTGCACTTTTGAACTCGCGAATAACTTTGCTCGCTGTCAAGCTAACAACTAGTTTGAAAAATGGAAAAATCCGTACCTATTGAGACATCTCATGGATCCTTTGACAAATACGTCGAAACTTTTCACTAAATCGTCGATTTTTTCCTCTAAATTCCGGAAATTTCACGCTTCAAGTATACATAAATACATGCAATATCGCTTAATAGGGAATTTAATTATCTCAAATGCAAGTTTTCTTTATCTCAGACTGAAACGTCAGAGTATTTAAGACATCGTTTTTAGAACGAATTGTTGTACGCCGTGCTCAAGGATGGGGCTTTGCTAACTCAGAATCAAAATATTAAATTTCTGGGTTGTAACTCGCGTTGTAAATTTCGAACTCGCGATGTAATACAATAACTCGTCAGGCTATGTGCTGTTTGAAAAATATTAAAATTAATAAAAGTTTTGGATTTTGGAATCAGATCTATAGTCACTTTAAACGTTCGATAAAATATAGGGTGTTTTATTTAACATATCAAAGTTATATGTTCTTTTTTATATAGGCGGCAACCGCTCATTGCTCAAAATATTTTCGGCCGGTAGCAAATATCGATTACTTTGTTGTACAAATTTTCAGAAATATCGTGCAGCGCGTTCTCCTTAGACGTCTGGTAAGCTATCGGTTGTAAATCACCCTGTATATTACTACAAATGAAGGCTGCGAACAATGTTGAGTATTACTATTAAAGCTATCATTTTTAAAGTTAGTCTTAACAGCAAGTTATACATGGCGAATGTTTAAAATTTCATCATTAAATAAAATAGCATACCATATACGAAATGACAAATTTTTTAAAATTTCAAAGTTGCCATTATCTCTCAAAGAGGGTGCTTGAGAAGAATAATAAAAAATATGTAAAACATGTCCCCCACCATTCTGTTACTTTCCAAAATTTGATAAATGTATTTTAAAAAGTTTCTGAGATATAGCCTTGTAACGCTTTTAAAAATTCACCCTGTATAGTAGGTATATTTTATATATTTAACGACTAATCAGGACGACTTAAGTTTTCTATTTTTTCTAAAAAATTATTTCTAACGGTCAGTTGAAAAGTGGGGCTCACGGAACATGGCAGAAATATTCAACATTAAGTGTTGTTACCCTCAAAGACCGTTTAAGTGCGAGCGTCACATTAATGCAAAATTTTTTATATTAATTAATCGGTAGTAGACGTTTACGACTGATGTACTTCTCACTAAGTCCCGGTATACTGTCTGATAGATAAAAATGTTTTCATTGTTTGCAAAGCATTTAGATATGATTGCTTTGCCGCAATTGTTCTGATAATCAGGATTTATATATTGGAGGGAGAGAAGTAATTTTATATTTGTTTCTAGTTGAGTCGACAGTTTACGGTTTACACTATCTCGAATCGCCAACTAGTGAAAGATGAGTCTACCTGGACCTCTAACAAATCTATTTCGGTAAGTTTTTAAAACTAGTGGTCGATGTAATTATTATTAGAATACACTCATTATCGCATCCAACACTGAGAATCCATCGTCAAACGTTAGTGGTTACATTATTATTTTTCTCCTCATTCTTAGCCTATAAAAACACCTTCAAGAAGTATATAAGTACTATTCGGTAAAATATACAAGATTCCAAAAACATATCAATCAAAGCTGGTGTTTGGCTAAGATTACTTATGCCAAATTTTGGCAAAAAACTATGGAAACTCGCATTGGAATAGAACTTGCAAAAAAATTCAACCAAAGGTGTCAAAAAATGTTAAGTTTCATAAAGTATTTCCAATATTTGGTACCTTATCGTGAACTTGAGCTTGGGAACAAAACTTGGGACTCGTACATAATAATCAAGCCTCCTATCAACCCTCAATTTGTTTCAGTGGTTTTCGAATGACCGATTGCCATTTAAATATCTGAAGAATTTGTCGTTTTTCTAACTGTGTGCAAAATGGTGTTTGTATCTAAAGCGACTTCACGTAATTGCAATTATCACATACAGCAAAGCGTACTCAGATTTTTAAAAATTTTATAAAATGAGCGCCACACACCATTCGCCATTTATCAACTTCGAAAAAAGCTTAACTTCTATGAATTAGATTTTATTAAATGTTCAAAATTTCAAAAGTGTATCATCAAAATCAGTTAGATTGTTACTGGGTGTTTACTCATAAGTTGACAACCCCGATTGTTTATTTTAAAAAAATTGTGAAAGTGACCAGCACAAAAGTTGTTTAATTCTACTCAAATTGTTTTAAATGCGAATTTAAAATGAAAATATAAATCACGGAAATGGCAAAATTTTACATAAAATGTTTTTAATGAGACACCTCATATATATTTAGACAGGTCGATTGGATCGTTTTCCCCGATTTCAGAAATATATACAGGGTGGCCCTCATCTAATGTCGAAAAATTCACTGACATATTGTTTAGATCAAAATACTGCGTTTCAGGCAAATTTTTCTTATCCGTTAATATGTTATATAAGTTAATATTCCGAAACACAGAGCGTCAAAATGTAAATACAAATTTCGTTTTTTCTGGATAGATTTTTAGCCAGTTTTACTAGTAACACAAAAATTTGGGTTTGGTAGTTTTTTAAATCGAAAAATTCCAAATTCCTTATTGGATGGCTTGTAGTTTCTAGAGGCTGCTAGCTGCAAAAGTCTGGAACCGATTAAGACATCTCAACTTTTTTGGGTTTTCAAAAATCGTCATACGGTTGGTAAAATCATAACTCTAAAAGTTGAATTCACTTTAATAATAACTTAATAACATTTTATAGTTCTGTACATTTATAAATAAAATATTTCCAAAACACGTTAATTCCAATCAGAAGAACTTGGTGCTTACGATACGTCGCCCATTGGGTACTTATTAACAATATAAATAAATCTGATCGAAAATGAAAAAATCAAGTCGACACAATTGGCGAGTTCAAAAGTCCACACGCTCCCTGGCGACTAAAATTATAACTACACGTTAACTAGTAAGTTGACACTTGTTTTGCTAACATTGATGTTTACATCTGATTGTAATTTGTTTTGTTGTAATCAACTTTTGCGAGCTTTTTATTTTTGCAAATTTTTTCATTTAATTATTTAATTCACATTAAATTTTGTTACAATCGCAACTCATTTTTCTCTTGTTTATCAACTCACGAATAGACAGACAAATCTGACAAGTCTGAACTGTTACTCGGCATGTAT
>NW_026019116.1:941793-943505 GCF_020466585.1 Dendroctonus ponderosae
CCTAAGTGTGTCGCAGGATACCCTCTAGGTGATAGTTCTTGATTACTTTTTGACAAATAATTTGTTTTTATTGCGAAATAGGAGCACTATTTATCAATCTGTAATAAAAGACGTGAGGAAATTCTGTTTTTTTAAGGCAAAAATTTTTGAGGCAAAAAACCTAAAAAAAAGTTTTAAAAAAATTCATCCGCCTCAACAATATAGAACTTATCTACAACTTGGATAGCCCTTGTCAATAATAATAATTATTTGTCAAACTGTGACTTACTTTGAATTTCTTTTCATGAATTTGCGGATATGCGATTAGTTCAGGGGAAATGCTACAGTAACATAGCAGAAGCTGAAAGAACTCACGCCAACAAAGGGCGAGGAGAGCGGTATTATAATATAGTTTTTTGGAAATTTCTCAGTTTTTAATTGCAATTAATTTTTTTTAAATTTTTTTGTACTCCTAAAACGACGCCAGACAACACCTCCAGAGGAATGACCACAATTTTCAATCACCCTGCATAAAGCGATCTGCACACTATTGATACATTTCGGTCATATATTAATCACCCGTGCTACTAATAAAAAAATAATAATACAAATTGTAATAAACTGCTCAACAAAATAGACGTTCAACGGACAAAGTTTGACTAATGTTGAGGAGCTTTATGAATTCTGGTTACTGAGAGAGATTTTATTTCTATTTGAAGCCATATTTAGTGCAATTCTTTTGCGGTTAGTCCGTCTTTTTGCAAAAAAATGTGCTTCAGATAATTCGCACAGGGTGGCTAATGACACAAGTTCCACATGCTCTCAGTTGCATAAAAAAGTTTTTTTTTGTATTCCAACACTACAGGTATTAAGTTACACTTAATACTGAGCTTGAGGGTCATATACAGGGTGGTTTTTTAAAATCTTGAAACACTGAAACATTTTGGAAACGAGTGATCCGAGGAAAAAATGTCTCAAATAGGAAGTTAATATCTGGGAGAAAACCCACTCTGTATATTACTCTTGTGAATACTGCCTTTGTGGATAGGATATTTTTGCAGTGGCGTCTGTGTATCAAAAAGCTTGTTCCTGGATGTATTTTCGCCTCGTCTTCTTATTTCGGACAATCCAACAATATCTCACTTAATCTCGTCTACATCAATGTACGCGCATTATACACTCGCTTTCAAAAGTCTTGCACCCCCCGAGTTATTTGGATATTTTAAAATTTTGTAAAACCTTGCAGACCCCAGTGTTAAATCTAGATTATAAGCTTCTAAAAAACGAAAAAATGGATTTAACTTCAACGAATTATCAGTTATAAAAAGACTATTACAGTCCGGATGCAAAAATTTTAAAAATGAGATAATGCAATCTCTAACAACTGAAAATAAAAAATTCAACAACACATTTAATATTCAGTATTTGAACCTTCTACTTCTTAACAACGCATTCACACGTCTATCCATTCCAATAATCAAATTATTGATTACTTCCTGAGGGATATTTTCCCATTCCTCTGTAGCAGCAACAATAAGTTCTTGGGCATTTCTTGGTGGATTATTCCGATTGAAAATAACTCTTGATACATAATCCCGGACGTGTTCATGTGTTCAGTGTAATTCATGTCAGGTAACATAGCCGGCCAATCTAATCTTGTGATGTTTCGGTTTTCTAATACTTCTTGAACAGCTCTGGTGCGATGTGGCCTGGCATTGTCATCCATAAAGATG
>NW_026019116.1:944079-950239 GCF_020466585.1 Dendroctonus ponderosae
AGATTATTTAATTTCTAAACGAATTATACCAAACTAAGTTTAGCCTTGCGCTATGCCACCAAGACTTTTGTTATTTATTTCGTTAGTTACGACGAGGTGGTCTGATTTCCAGTTTGTTTGCATCGTCTGCATTTGGATTTAATTAGCTGTACGTGGTAACTATTTAAACAATGGCAAAACAAAAGCCAACCATTGAAGACTGAATTAAGGGTCACAAGGAACTAAAAAATTACAATAAAAAGAATTTTTGTCAAGCATGTTCTAAAACTGTAAGTAAAAATTCGCAAATTCTTATTCTCGTCTTTGTTTCCTGTTTAAAATATAATTTTATTTTTCTGAATTTTTTGACTTCAGCGATTTCCTTTTTTACATTAGTTACGACTTTCAGATACAATATAAAAAAATTGGTTTTAACAAATTTTAAAATAGGAGTAGATACTATTTTCTTATTTCATTGCAGATTGTTTGTGACAAAAAATACGGCGTAACTCAGCATTTACAAACTGAACGACATAAGGAGCACATTAAAAAATATGAGAAAAATCAAAATAAGCAACAAACTATTTTGACTTCGCTAGCTTCAAATTCTCGGTTTAATGAACAAAAACAATTTCAATTTGATTTGTGCAGTGCTATGGTTAAATCAGACATTCCATTGAATAAATTGCAAAGTAGTTCGTTTAGACAATTTCTAGAAAAATATTTTAAAAAAGCATTCCAGATGAGAGTACTCTTCGTAAAAATTTTGTCAGCCCAGTTTATGATAAAACAATGCAGCAACTTAAAAAAATTAGCGCAAATAATTATATATGGTTTACTGTAGATGAAACGACTGACACATGTGGGAGATAAATAGCCAACTTGATTATAGGAGTCTTAAATGAAGATATTGTCACAGAACCATTTTTAATAAGTTTGAAGGAATTAACAAAAACGAACAGTAATACTATTTCTAGATTTGTACATGAAGTTAAACAAGTTTTTTTTGCCCGAGGTGGTTCCAAATGAGAAAATTGTTGATGCTTTCCGACGCAGCAGCATAGATGATTAAAGCTGCATCAAATTTTAAAATTGTTTACTATAATTTAATCCATTGCACCTGCTTAGCACATGGGCTTAACCGCATAGCTGAAACTATAAGATTGCAGTATCCGTTAGTCAATAAATTTATAAAAAATGGCATTTTTTTTAAATGAAAGCTCCATTGATAGTGCTTAGATAGATAGAACTTTTTAAGACAAGATGTTCTGATATTCCTTTACCCCCAGAACCTGTATTAACACGTTGGGAAACTTCGCTAGATGCTGCCTTGTACTATGCCAATAATTTTAACGCTTGATAAGTTTTTCTGCATACATAGACATTTTATCAGACAGGAGACATAATTTTACTACGGAAAATTTGGACAAAAATTTAGTTATATCTTCTTTTAAGCATTGTTAATAGTAAATAAGTAGACTGAAACTAAATAGAACGTGTTAAATGTATAATAATAAATAAAAATAACAATATATTATTATTACAACTTGTTTTAATTTTTTTTCAAATGCTTTTTTTTGTGTTTTTTTTTATATTTTTATGCTTTTTTAAGCACTTTGTTTGTTGTACAATTTTCTGTGTTTTTTTTAAATATTTTCATGCTTTTTTAGGCACTTTTTTCCATTTTGCTGTGCTTTTTTATCCGGTCTTTACTGATAAGGTATATAGGGTGTTACCAATCTGGCTTAGATCTTGCCTTGTCTGGATTTTGGTCCTGTTTTCTAAAGCGAGCCTTTCAGCTTGTGTTCGCATCTGTATTGCCATTTATGAACATGCTATATTTGGTTCTGGGTAGCGATTGTAGGTTGGTGTGCCCATTTTCCCCAGGAGTGTCCTGATTTGCAACATTTGTTTACCAGTTTGGGCGTCGCCGGTTACTTGGTATTCTTTGTAGAGGGTTTGGGTAGATTCGTCCCAGCCTAGAACATAATGATGTCTTGCACCCCTCAGGATATTCCGCTTTGCTGCACCCATAAGAATTCCCACAAACTTTTTGTAGTTTTCTGCCTTCGGAGGTATCCAGCGCAGACCACCATCCACTCTCCTTTTCTTAAGAATGAGATGTTCCATCTGGGTTTATTAATAGATTTTTCAATTGGGAATTCAATAGCAATGCTGATTTTGGTTGGGCAGTGTTGGCTTCTTGGGAAATGTTTGAGTACTTTCCTTGGGTAATATAGAGGTAGTTTGTTCTCATCGGTGGAGACTATGGTTCGGTCAGAGTTAGTTTCGCTCTGAAATCTGCTTGATCGAAAAGTTTTAATTTCCTTAGCATTGTAACTTACATACAGTCCTGTGCGTCGATCTATTGGTGACTCTGATTGGTGAGGCTGTGGGTATGGCTGGTGTTGGCCACTTTACTGTGGGTGGTTTGTAGACTTTTGCAATAGTGAGTCCTTTGAGTGCTATCATAATTAGGTAACCTCACTATAATACAAAGTGCTGTTTTTACATATCGATGGTCCAGTTCTATGCAGCAACAAGTCCAAATTTGGCTATTTTTAGTTTAATACGACAATATGTCCAACATTAAGTAGTTAATCTTTTGTATACAGCAACAATTCGAAATGTCTGGACTTGTCAATTTTAAATAAAATATTTATTTTTTGCGTTAAGCTGAATTTATAATTATTCTAGTTTAACAAAGCAACAATTAGACATGTTGCCTTTTGATTTGAATGGATTCGATAATTATGTGAGTTCCATAGAGCAATATTTTGAGTGGTTGCCTTATGGTCCTGAACAAATCTCAAAATATCTGATGTTATTCGCAGCAAATTTTGAGATTAATTACTTGGCATGGTTTTTTGAAAGAATCGTGGGTTTGGTGTTTCTAATTATTGTAATATTATGTAATTTCGCTTATAATAAATAGCTATTTAATTGCTAAATAGATTCATTTAATTTAATACAACGTTGTGGCGAAACAGGAGCCAAATATATGTTGCGTTTGGCAAGAAAAATGGCAGTTTTTTACAAAGTAGGCAACGAAGCCCTTAGTTTAAATTAATGTTTTTTTTTTAAATAAATAATGAAATAACAAAACTCCACTTTAAGAAAAAATTAGCGCAAATCGATGAAGGGAAAAAAAATTATTACTGACAATACTGCTATAAACAAAAGAGGGAACCTATACTATAATAAGAAGAAATGTGGATCCAGAATATACAGTGGACTCAGAGGGTACAGAAAACATTATGGTTAAAAAGTGTTTTGTCAATAACAATAACGACTTGATAGAATTAACAGATGCCACCAATAAAACCAATAATATTATTATTTTAAATAATGTTTCACACTTAGAATCAGACGAGCACATTATTATCAGCCATGATCCAGTTGTTGAGACTTTGGCAGATAATTTGCAAGGACAACTAGAGTTCTTAAATGTGGCTACCCAGAACATCATCCAACTTCGAGAAAATATTGCAAGTGAGTTTGCTGAGGAGATAAATACCATTATGGCAAATAATATTGATGCTACTAGGCGAAATGTACAGGCACAATATCAGAATTTATCTCAACAGAATGCATCTCCTTCAGATACTTACAGTAAGCATTCTATTGACATCGGTTCTACCTATTCACCTGACAACTTTTCTACCTATCCTTTTGAGAGCGATTCTATAGAATTCAGTGCAGAACTTAACACACCGGACACTGATAAAGCAGAAACTGTCGCTGAAGATGTTAATACCCAATACAATAAATCTGATACTAATATGACTAGAAAACGCGTACGAAATCGAGATAAATGGGAAAGATGGGTCGCTATGAAGATAAAATTTAACGGATTAGAATATGTTAGTATCCGAAAAGAAGCAGTTGTTGCTCGTAAAGTTGGACCGCCTTGGAATGAGTATTGCAGGCTACAGTGCAGAGATCTTTTTCCTGAAGAAGCGCGCGATGAAATTCATAAACACATTTTTGCAATGTATGTAACAAATCAATCCTAAATATAGAATGCATACACCCAGTAGTAACGGGTCTAAAAACTGTGTTTACCAATTTGAATTAAACGGCAAAAAAATATGGCATTCAAGACATTTTACTTGAGAACATTGGACATAAGCATTAAACTTATATTTACTGCTAGCAAGAAAAAAGATGAGAGTGGGGTTCTGCAGCTAGATATGATCGAAAAGCACAAGAAAGTTGGGAAGAAAGAAGCGATGCTCTAAAAGAGGATATTCGAAAATACATAAAATATTTTTCAATTATTGCTGATACCAATAAGCGATACGTAGATGGAAGCCTTAAAATTTTATCGATATACAGACTGTATAAAACACATTACGAAGAAAAACAATTTGCCAAAAAAGCATATATATGAGATGATTTTTAATTCAGAATTTAATATGGGGTTTTTTCAACCAAAAAAGAACCAGTGTATGATTTGCGAATGTTTCAAAAATTCTGAGGAGGATTTAAAACAAGCGCGTTATGAAAAACGCATTAAAGAAAAAGAGAAAAAAGAGTGGAGAAAGAAAATGATATCAAATCTGCAACAATAAATAACACAAAACTACTAGTGCCTTGTTTTGATCTGCAGGCTGTTCTCTCTGTGCCGTGTGGACCATCAGCGCTTTTTTTATAAACGACGTCTAACTACTTATAACTTTACCATCTATGATGTTATTGAAAACAAGGTTACTGTTTAAATGACATGAAGGCCTGGGCAATCGTGAGGCAAATGAGATTGGCAGCTGTTTTGCTAAAATGCTTTTTTAAAATGTTTTGCATGTTTTTCTAAAACACCACTCAAAGAATAAAGACCTTTTACTCTGACAATTGCGCTGGACAACACAAAAATAAATTTCCTGTCTATTTGTTATTGCATTGAGCAAATACTATTGAATCCATTGACGAAATCACGTACACATTTTTAGTTGTTAAACGAAAAAAAAAAACGATGCCTTCAAAGTGGGCCTATTTGCACCCCCAAGCAACTCATCCCAATAATAAGGCTTGCTAAGAAGACTGGCAAGGCTTATAAATGCATTGAAATTAATTGCAGCGATTTTTTTTATATAAAGTCTCTGGAAGCAGCAATAGGAAAAAACTTGAATAAAGACATCAACGGTGCAAATATGCAGTGGAATGAAATGTGTGCTTTTAAAGAAATGAAGAGTAATCCATTTACAATTTCTTATAAAAAGTCATATTCAGAAAATGAATTTAGTGAAATTGTGTTGTAGTAAAGCAGCAATGGCAATCCAGTTGTACGGATAGTTAGTATAGTTTGTTAATTACGGGTCATACCCTGTCTTTCAGTTGTCAACGTCAACTAAGTTGTCACGTAAGTCAAGTAAATACTGGTGTCGAACACGCTGTTTTATTAATATTAGTTTTAACATTCTTATAGTTATTAAAAGTTGAAACACAAAGTTTCTGGCTTTTGAATTACCTTACTGCATATCTGCATTAAATTGATGTCCACTATAAAACTAGACGAGGTCATGATAGCGACATTAAACCTACAAAGGTGTATAAAACATGCATTAAAATTTCACAAGCGAAAAAAAAAAGGATTTGGTGGATTTGTGTGTAACAGTAATGCCATTCCCAGTCAATACTGGACTTTTTATAAAGAGCTACCCTGTACGTTGATAACAGCTACAGCAGATAATAGTGATTCGGATTAGAAGTGTGTAGTTTAGGCTAGGTGGTTTGCAGGATAAATGTGAAAAGAGTAGTCTATTTAAGTTAAAAGTTTTCTATAATGAAAAAATATGAAGATGCAAAAATCTTTAAAATTATTAAAACAACTACTTTTTGTGACTTATTATTGTTATGAGACGGTCTGCTACCAACAATCTCAGAACAAATAAATGAATCTGACTGAATGACTTTAATCTGTTGTTTATTACAATCTCAAAAAACCTGTAATCTTTAACATTCAATTTCTCAAAACAATGATTTTTGACTTGTTGCTGCATGGAACTGAACCATCGATATATTGTGGATTTGTGGATCCACGGATAGGTGAGAGGAGATATGATATCGCTTTATATCTTGGTATCCTACGCTGCTCCGCAATGTCCCAAAGAGGTTTCTTGTAGAGCCAACGTCGGTGTCGTGCTCATGGGCCAATTTGCCTACGTAATCACATTTGTCTCTT
>NW_026019116.1:950432-951181 GCF_020466585.1 Dendroctonus ponderosae
GTTGCCCCCAGTACATACAAAGAAAAGAGATAAACATTCTGGAAGACCCATTTATTTTGACTCTCTCCGCAAACAGTTGTAGTAAGAAATGAATAATTTTCGTCGAGTTATGTGAATTTTTTTAATTTATATTTTTTTTTGTTATAGAAAAATCGACGAAAATAAATTAAAGTACATTGAAAACTTGCGAGAAGCTGTAGCCATTAAATCGGTATCAGCTTGGCCTCAAAACCGCCCAGATGTGAAACGGATGATCGAATGGGCTGCTGACAAGCTCCGCGCCTTAGGAGCGACTGTGGATATTCGAGATATTGGTAGACAGAAACTAGACGATGGTTCAGAAATACCATTACCACCAGTATTGCTTGGTAAGACTAACAATGTGATTAAAATAGAAAAATCACAGGCACTTCTAGATATTGCCATTAAAACTTACCTCAGAATCTCTGAGTTCTCTTCACTTTAGATTAGTCTGTAAATGACATTTTCAGCTTCGATTGGGCCATGCTCTTATTTCGTTATTGTACCAAAGCTACCATCCCCATTAGGGTATAAAAGAAGCAATCGAGTTTGAATCCATAAAATAGTATGCCTTAAAGACAGCAGCAGTAATATACAGGGTAATTCAAAATTGGCGTCATTCCCTTTAAGGGGTATTTTATTTTACATTTGTTAAAAGTAAAATAAAAAAAACTCGAAAGTCACATAACTGACAATTTGCACAGACGAATTATCAGAGCGAATTTTCA
>NW_026019116.1:951281-954443 GCF_020466585.1 Dendroctonus ponderosae
ATATTTTACAGGGTGTTCCGTAAAATTTTCACAATACATAGCCGGATGAGAAGCCCATTTCCGACAAGTCCATAAAATAAAAAAACATTACTAAAAATATGGTTTTTCAAACGTTTAGACTTTTTCAAACTTTACATTACTTGATATTTCATGACATTACTCTTATATTACGTCATGAATAAGATAATTTTTCTAGTTCACTTTCGTCTATTTTCGTAGTTCAAACGCTAATAGAAATTATTTGAATGTTTGCTTTGAATAAGTAAAACTTGTTTTAGTACAGATTCCTTATAACTCCATTTTTATTATCTAACTTTTAATATTTACAGCAACAATGGATTAATTAATTTCAACAAGACAAATTGACAGAGAAGCAAATAAAATATACAAAAAATTGAGTGTGAAATGATAAAAAATCAGGCATCAGGAGAATGTCAAGTGGTTTATTTTTCACCAGTTTGCCTCATTAGCTTCCTATGAAATGCTTAAAAATATTAGAGAGATTGACCAATTTTTTCACAAAACAAGAAAATATGAATGCAGTTAAAAATTGCCTTACGATGAATTGTATACAGAGCGAGTTGCGTAAACCATGCGGTTCCTTCCAATTGAGAGTTTGTAGATCATTACAGCACATATTATAGGAGATAATTGCAGCAGAGCCTTCCAGGAGTACTCGGAGCAGTGCACAACAACTCACACTTTCCCAAGCAACTAAGCACCGGATATTTACCGAGGAAGGGCTAAAACTCTACCATGTATGTAAGATACATAGGACACAAGGACACATTAAATCTCTGGTTCACCGAACACCGGTACAAAATGAGCAGGAGTCAATTAACCGAATACCAGAAGCTGCGCAACACGAGTGCAGAATAATCGGATTACACGGGCACAGACTTACAATACCATGTAGCGCTACAACCCAGGGTGGCTCTTGTCACATTGCACTATGCTCCTCCAGGCCAGAAGGAAAGTCCTCCAAACTATTCGTGTCCAGAGGGGTACTCATTTTTGTCTTTCCATCTCTGGCGTGGTCTCCCAAGTGGCCTTTCCCCAATGGTCTCTCCTCCCATACCAGTTCCGTCAGTCTATCATCTCGTAGTATATGAACACGCTCGTAGGATCTTAGGCGCTGGGACTTAATTTCTTTCACAATATTCCCGCCGCCATAAAGCTGATTAATTTCGGCGTTTGCCCTGATGCGATACTGGTTGCACCGAAGGGTCGGGGTGAGAACCAAAAGTTTTCTTATAATTTTTCTTTCAAACCGCCTAAGCTTTCCTTTAATAGCACTTGTTATTGTCCATGTTTCGCATCCATAAGCGATTATTGGTCTTATAATGCGTTTATGGAATCTCACCTTTGAGGTTTTCGAGATGCTTTTGAACTAGAAAAAGGTTTTTAGAGGAGACTTTTATTTCCTCTGTGACATCGTTAGCGGCTGTAATTGTTGCTCCTAAATATTTGAAACATCCCACTCGTTCAAAATTATAAATGTCTGTTGATACATTATTCCCTATTTTGTTTCGGAGCCGCTGTCTGCTTATACACGTACGTGGCTGATTCAATTTACTTTTTGAAGATACGATTTCAAAGATACTATTTACAGTTGGAGTCCCCAATGATGTCAATGTCATCTGCATATGCTAGCAATAATTCTGGACCTCGTAAGTAATGTACCTCACATTAAAGTATGTAAGATCACATTAAACCATTGGATTACTGAACACCGGTATAAATTGAGAAGACGTTTATTAACCAAATACGAGAAGCTGCTCGAGAAGAGTGCATAAGGTAATTACACAGGCCCTTGTTTGGAGTTACAGACTCAAATGTATGTTTTTGTAATTAGTAAACAAATTATTAATTCAACGACCTCTGCTGAATTTACCGTTTATCCTTGTCTATCTTATTGTCACTTTCTCTACTTATGCATGATTACCGGAGTTTTAAATAATTACTTAGTTAATAATGTTAATTAGGCAAACACCTTGCAAAACATTGTTGCCGTTTTTCTAATATAGTTTTTTGCAAATTTCTCAGTTTTATATACCAATGGATTTTTTTACTATTGCTTCTGTACTCATAAAACACCGCCAGACAACACCTCCAGAGGAGAAATGCCAATTTTGAATCAACCTGTATGTATGCACCTATAAAAATCAATTGAACATGGTATACGGTTCCTGACCCAAAACTTACTAAAAATAAAAATCTCTATATTTTAAGTCCAAAATTATTGTTCTTCCAATGATACTAAACACCGGTTTAGGAGACAAGCAATCAGCAAAACTTCCGCAGGGCGTAACGTGCCCGCTAAAGTATCGAGTTACTTGATAATGAAACCCTAGGGACTCAATTTAGGCTTGCCACAGCGTCGAGCAATTATTTTCGTTATTTTCATTATTAAAGTGCCTCCAGTATGAGTTAGGGCGGTGCCATTTTTTGTATTTTCATAGTTTAACAACATTAAATTTGCCCTGCAGAAGAATTAATCATTTGTCGAGGATTAGGGTTGCAAATTACTTTGTATTTGGACATCTTGCCTCAGGTTTCGAGCCATCGTAAAACGAAAACAATATAATATGTTTTTGATAAGATTGTAGCCCATTCTATTCTAAATCTGTAGGGTGATTAAAAATGAGACTCACTAAATTATGTCATTGGCGAAAAAAGAAATCATTTATTCGGCGTATTTCATTTTCACTAAGAAATGCCGTTTTTGATTTCCAAATAAAAATAAAAATACTGGGCTAAAAGGATTCTCAATGCCGTGACCACATTTTTTACAGTTTACTGTAACTGAAATCCTTCCTCTTGCCATCCAGTTTATTTTAACGTGTCCTGCTGGATCAAACGTGTCCAGCTTTTCCACATAAAAAAGAATTAACTATTTTCGATTTTGCCACTTCTTTTGATAAAGGTGTGAACTTTTCTGCTATAGGGTTTGACAGTAGTGTAAGTTCTGTAATTTTTGCAAGAAAGCGAATTAGCTATATACAGGGTTATTCACGCTATACGGCACGGACATTTGCAGCTAGCCCGTTTGGTTTTTGCAAAGTATTATTTGATGAATCCGCAGACGCCTATCGGGTGCATATTTTAAAAATATTTTTGTAATGTACAGAATGTCCCAAAAGCCCTAAAAGTATCAAAGTT
>NW_026019116.1:954543-955577 GCF_020466585.1 Dendroctonus ponderosae
GCCTACCAGGAAATTCAATTTTTAATTACCTATCGAATGATACTAGGATGTTGATAACTAAGTTTTTGCCTTTTTACAAAATACACCAAATAATGGTTCTGTGCACCATTTGGTGTTTTTTTTTAATAAAAAGGTTAAATAACATATCAACAATAACATGAAACAAAGGCAAATTATTTGTCTGCATTTCTGCCAATCCACCTGTTTTGAAAGTTGTCATTTAAAAATTGCCGAACTTCGCAGTGATAATGAGGCGGAGGTCCATCCAATTGAAGCCACATGTTGATTCTAATATTGAAAGGGACTTCTTCTAATAATATTGAGAGATGGTTTATTAGAAACTCGAGAAACATCAAACCATTTAGATGTCCTACAAAAAAATAGGATCCAATTAAATATTGCCCCAGTATTCCACCCCACACATTAACTGACCATCTATTTTGATTTTTCATGACGCTGTATGAGCGCGGATTCAAATCAGAATAATAATGAAAGTTGTGTCTATTCACGAGACCATTGTTATGAAAAGTACATTCATCACTAAATAACACATTTTCGAAAAACTTTTTATTTTCTGCCACTTTATCTAACACCCACATGCAAAACTCAGTTCGGTTTTTAAAATCATATCCATAAAGTTCTTGGCAAAGCTGAATTTTATACGGATAATAGTTGTGCTTTTTGATAATTCTGGAAATAATTGATTGACTAATGTTAGTATTTTGGATATTAGATTTTGACTAGCATTGGAATTTTCGATGAACCAATTACCGCGAAAACATTTTCTTCATCTTCAGTGACGGATTTCCTTGTAATTGGTTTTTTATAATTGACACTCCCAGTTTCCTCAAATTGGAGTAAAAAGCGATTAAAAGCTGTTGGCTTAGCATGATTTCTTTCAGGAAACTTTTGAGCATAAACTCGAGAAGCCAATAAACCATTTTTATGACATTCTCCAAGGGTGAAAATCATGTCAATACGCTCTTCTCTTGGATATGTTTTCATTTTAACTTAGCAACACAATAATACTATTA
>NW_026019116.1:955677-957250 GCF_020466585.1 Dendroctonus ponderosae
ATTACAAAAATATTTTTGAAATGTGCGCTCGGTAGGCGTCGGACAATTCATAAAATAATACTTTTTAAAAATCAAACGGTTTAGCCGCAAACTTCTTTGCCGTATAGCGTGAATAACCCTGTATACGTGAGGGCCAACACAAAAACCGCTTTTGGAAAAGGTTCTTATTAGTTACATGTGTAACGGTTAAAAATGGAATTTAGCCAATGATTCACCTGTCTGCTAACCCGTTGTTCAAATGTATGTAGTAATAAGTTATAATTGTAATAAGCTATTGTTGCCAACCGATTTTCATTTGTAATTTGGATTTAGTAAGCATATTTGTCAGAGTAGGTTAGTAATATTTTGGGGATTATTTGAATTTGGATGTTTGGATATTTGTATCTCTCCCCCAAACATCAGTAGTCTTTATCATGGTTTTGTCTGGCAACGTGGTGGTTGCCCCACCTTCACGGACCAGCGTTATTGATGGGAAGGGACGAGCAGTGGACCCAGCAGGGTTACCGAGCGAAGGGCAATCAAGTACCAGAATTTGGGGAGTTAAGTAGCAGAGATTGCCGAACATAGTCGATCATCGTCCCATTGACCTCCGAATCCGCCATATTGTGCTGCGTGGTAGATCTTGCCCGCTACTTGAACATCCGTTTGGGGACTTCAGCCGCCTCCTGGTTCCCGACTGGGGATATTGACTCACTGAAATTGTGGACTGGATAGCCAGGGCCGGTCTGGATGAGATCTTGACCTAGCACGTAGGCATCGGCAGCACGTGGCGGCGACTTCGGAGACTTGCTGGTGTTTGGGGCGAGTATCGCTATTGGTTGTCTATTATTAGCTTGTAATTTCTGGAACTTTTCATTTAATTAGGTAGTTAACATAGGTTACCGATCAAACGGTTAGCAGACGGTAGTTTGTGGTCGTCAAACCACGTTTTCTTGTTCTTTATTAAGCTCACCATTTTTCTCTTTTTTTATATCATCATTCAAGTCAGCTTACGTACTATCACGGTAAAAGAATTGAGTAGGTATTTCGGCAGCATTCCATCCCTGAGTGTTCTAGTTTTGCTGCGAAAGCTAGTGGCGCTCAAACGAACTCACCCTTCGGGCTTTGCACACGACCGCCCGAAATACCCGCTCAAGGGAAACCCTTTTCTCTCTTTCTCTCTCTCTATTAAATTGTCATTTAAATCACTGCCTAAATTAAATAGTTTTCATTAAAGTTTGATTTTATTCTTTTGTTCTCTGCGAAATTTGTCGTGTTGCACATGATACAAATGAACTGAATTACAATGGCTTGAGCGCAAAAATGTAAACTCGGTTTGCAACTCTGACTTTTTCTCAATGCTTATCTTTAAGATGCGTAAACATATTGTAACGGAAATGGCCTGGGGTACTCACGTTTGAAGTGGGGGGATCGAAATTCATTGTATTTTAGTAAATGGGAGCTCCATTTGGGCCCCATTTACCCAAATATGACACTGACAAGCGAGAAATTTCGCACCTGGGCTGTAGATTTCGAGAACCGTCTGGGTTACCTGGAGAAAACTATATAAGCGACGACGAGAGCCATGGGGAGT
>NW_026019116.1:957350-962663 GCF_020466585.1 Dendroctonus ponderosae
GTATTATATCCGCTTATTTTATTAATAATATTAGAAATAAGTTAAATATGTCAACACCATCGTTCTGCTTTGTAACGTGATGCTTATTAACGTTACCGCTACTCGGACGTAAATAAAGGAACACGTTATCCTCTAATAACGTAAACGGTTATTTCTTTACTATTGCGCATGCTCATAATAACGTAAAACGTGTTGCAATTAAGGGGCCTAAAAACTCCCTAATGTATATAATGTGCCTCATTAGCAATACGTAAATACCGGTTGCGCCAGAAAACATGAATTCGAAATTCCGTCTGAAGTCTGAAAGTGATTAATACGGCTCGCAGGATTCTTCTGCGTAATGGTGGACATTTTGGGAATTGAAAACATCACTTCGAATTGCTGAAAAATTTGCTATATAGAAGAATAAAAAGCACCGAAAATTGTATCTTAATAAAAGTTAGGTTAGATCGTCTTCTTTTGACCCAAATAACGTTTGTCTCTTTGCAGATCTTTTGGACCATGTCCTTACGAGACACCCTGCATAGTAATTTAGTAGGTAATCGACTTTTCATTATTAAAAAACTTAGATGTGAGCTTATTTTGTATCAAAAAATTGTGAGCTACAATATTTCTCACTGTTAGATTGCGAGGTCGTAGTAAAGTGAGCAAAACTGCACTTACATCGAATCCTTCTCGTTCCTTCGCTTCCGTAGTAGACGGTTGCTTTGAAATTGCCCTTCAAAGTTCAAAAAGTGCTTTCACAGTTTCGTAAACACGAAAGGCACCAATTATAAGACACGTTTGATCAAAATGGAAGCAAAAAGTTTTATTTAACTTTCCGTTCTTCAGCGCGAGCGAGCCTTTCGCTTGGCAACTAAATGATGTATCGATTCACCTTTCTATTTGACGACTCGCGACCACACTACCTACATTCAGTCTTCCGCGAACCCGTTTGTTGTTTAAAATTATTTTTTCGTATTCGTTACTAACCGCTACTCTGACTTGATATACGTACAGGGTGGTTTTTTAGCGCGATAGAGTCTATTATTTCCGTTGGTATTTAACTTTCGAAAAATAGTTTTATATAAAAGTTGTTGACGCACAAAGTGCGCACATTTCAAAAATATTTTGTATGGTACAGAGTGTCTCAGAAAAGCAAGATCAAAGTACATTTTTTTTAAATAGAACTACCCATTTTTAATCAGCTAATAAAATGCAGCTTGAAACGCTGCATATGCATCGTAAATTGTTTTTTCTTACTTCCGACGTTGGCAGATTATGGCCATTTTAGTAAAATTTTGCTTAAAGACATGATATCTAAAAATTCATTGTAGAAGCAAAAAAAGCAGTTAGAGATACAAAAAAATACGTCTTTCCAATCATCACAGATGCTTTAAGAATTCTATTGAACCAAAATATCAATACATTATACGGGGTGTGAACAATGTGGACTTCAATCTAAAACTTTTTAACGCAATATAACTTTTGTTTTTCAAATGGAAGTACCTGTATATTAATACATACATCATTAGATAGACAATTTACAAACATACAAATTTGCATTTACACTTTAAGCCGTAAAATCAAATGTTTTCAAATTATTAATTATTTTATTTAAAAATTTCAAAAAGTTGTTACATTTTGTAAGGTGGCTCGATATTTTTAAAATGTGCGCACTTTGTGCGTCAACAACTTTTATATGACACTATTTTTCGAAAGTTCAACACCAATGCAAATAATGGACTCTATCGCACTAAAAAACCATCCTTTATAAATGTCCGATATTTTACAGGGCGCTTTCTCACTCAAAAATCAAATAGGCATCGGTCCGCGAGTCTTCACTTATCCCGTTAGTAGGTGTTAAGACACAAGTAATTGTAATTTTTTCTAATTAATTTTTCTATTAGTAACGATATTTAGACGAAACACTGTATTTGAAGCGGGCTTTTGTCACATGAGAACCTTAAACTTGACCGTGGTTTTGCTCCTTCATGTATAGGACGATACTTACATTACCTGCATGTCTTTCTTGCTTTACAAGAATTATAGATTTTTTATGCATGATTGTATCACATTTGATAGCAACAATTCTCTATAATTTTAGCATAAAAAGTGTTTTTTTATCAAAAGTCTCTGCGGACAACTGATTTCGAAATATTTTGATTTAAGCAAATCAACGCATCTATTTTTCAGGAGCTGATTTTCATCAAGAATTAAGTAACTTGCTAAATGTATAACACAGCATTAATATGCCAGAAATAAAATCTAGACGAATAACTCAGTTAAAAAAATGTCTCCGGAAATAATTCATAAGTTCGTTTATAAAATAGTTTCACTTTTTGCGAAACTTACACGTCGATTATGTTAAGCAAAATTTGTCAAAAACTATTGCTGGCAGCGATTTTCGATAAAGATTTCTGTTTTGCGTAAATTTGATGGAATAATTTATTATCTTGTTGCAAAATGTGATAAGAGTATGCACGAAAAAGTTATGACTCCTCCAAAGATGAAATTAGGTTTAGGTCGCGCCCTTTATATGCAAAAGCATTTTCCAAATTCTCTAGACACCAAGTTTCGTTCGTTTAAATTTAATTATTACTTCAAAAAAGAAAATAATTTTGTCCGTAACATCCGAACAAGAAATCATGTAAGATAGTGCAAGTTTCGAGGTTCGTCAGCCTCAGGCACCCCCAGGAACGGTTTCGAGCCTAAGACTCAGGTTCAGAAGATCCAAATTCAGGTTCGAAACCGGTCCTGGGGGTGCCTGAAGTTTGCGAACCTCGAAACGCTAACACGACTATTCAATCCATTGAACGTCCATATGACAACGGTTCTCGGACATATGCATGTTCGACGGATGTCCATAATTTGCCCGATTGATGTTCAATTGACGTCCATTTCCTTGAACAACTGTCACCGAATCTTACATCCATCAGAGGTGCAAGATAAGTTATCCTACAGATGTACGTCTCTAGGGCATCTAATCGAAATAGCATATTTTATTCAAATTATTTATAAAACAAAAAAATTAGACGCATTTATACACATATATTAAAAACTTAAAAGTTAAATGGCAACATTCGCTTTTGATTTTTAATTTATATTTTGGGTTTCCATTCTCTCGCCTTAACCAGTTCTGGACGTTTTTGTTCAGTTTCGTTGTGATCTGAAGATTTTGACGAACTGCTGCAGCTAAAAACGTAATAGAGCTTAGTATTCAAATTTAAATAAAATATTTAGAAACCCAATTGCAACTACACTCTGCAGTTACAAAAATAGTCTTCAGCTTACCATTCAATAAGTGCCAAAACTTAAATTGGGAGACAGCAGATTTGGTGTGGGAACCGAAAAATTTTGCATTTTTGTGCTGTTGTTGGTTACCAACTGAGTTAAGCCATGCGTCGCAAACTCAATGAATATTTCCTAAATCACTGTTTTGGAGGCATGTGCCGTCCAGTTTTCCGGTGTTATTATTAGTGTAACCACAAAGAAACGGCATTTCCTTTAGTTGTCCAATTTTGTGTTTTACACTAATGGTTTACCTAAAAAACATACATACGATAATTTTAACAACATTAAAGCAATACGATTATCATTAGTTAAAACCCTAACCTTAGCCTAGGTGGCACTGTTCACCTGTTAATGCTCAAACCTCTAAATACCCGTATTTCGGATGTCCAATAAATGTCGAAATTATTACGCCCATTGGATAGACGAAAAAGCAACCATAAAAGGAACTACTCTTTTGGATACGATTGGGACGTCCAATTGATTTTTACTGTTGTTTGGGCTGACTTGACTTGCACCATCTTACATTTTTTGCAGATCGATCGGCACGGTCTTGCAGGCCGTACTGACCGGATCGCCCTTTATGAGGTGTTCGATTTAAAATGAGCAAATTGGTACTTGCTTCCGTTGTAACCATAAGTATGGCCATTTTGAGTATATTTTAAATCGCTTGCCCCCAAAGACTTCGGTATACAGTCCAATTTTCAAATGTTTTCTATTTATACAACCCGTATATGTAATTTTTTAAACCAGTCACATGGACAATAGTCGTAATCGATTCAACTGTATTTTGTATTTCCCATTTCCGTCGTATATTGCGATATTCCCGTGTCTGAAATATCGCCATATTTGATAGATTGGCATTCAGTTGCGAAGCTGACAAACTGCGGCAATGTGATCTATCAGTCGCAGAAAACAGATAAAATTCCCATGAAAAACTTCTGAGAAAAGCGAAAAATTAGTGAATCTTCAAGTGACAGGGATTGAGAGTGGCTTGAAATGAATGGAATCTCACCTGAACATTCTTATTGACTGTTCTGGCGCCGATCATTTCTCTTCGATGGAACAAGTAAAAAGGAAGTTTCATATTTTCAGAAAAATTTTTGGATACCCACTTTCCAATGGTCAAACTAAAATAATTGTTTATACATCAGAAAACATCACAGGCACTCATCAGTACAAACAAAATTTAATTTTAATGTTCTAAGTCGTTTCGAATATATACAGGGTGATTCAAAATTGGGGAGTACGAGAAAAATATAGAATTTTTTTTATGATGTTAACAGTTGAAGATCGAATTTCAACTTTGTAATTAAGCATTATTTTGAAATTGTTCTATGTTTAAATGGTAGCATATTGGAATACTTAAGCATTCAAAAAGAAAAATTACTATCTTTGCTTCAAATTACGAAAATTTTTGATATCAAAAAAGTTCTCTTCTACAATTTTTTGATGAAGAGTCAAAGCGGCAATGATGTTTCTTGTCATTAACAGATAGTTACAGGTGGATTCCCATTATCAATAATAACAAAAATTTGTCAAACTGTGACTTACTTTGAATTTTCTTTCACGAATTTGGAACATAGCAGAAACTGAAAGCACAATAACTGACACTTTTCCAAGCACCAAATAAATACCGGAAGCGCTACGTTCCTAGCACCTTTGTACGATACACACAGCACAAGGAGATACAAATGGAGTAGGAGTTAATTAACTGAATACGAGAAGCTGCTTGATAAGAGTGGATAATAAGGAAATTATACAGGCGCTAGCTTGTTTGGAGGTAACCATTCAAATGTTTGGTCTTGTATGGTTTGAGGGTTGAGGTTATGAGAACAGGTTGGCATTTCGTCAACAAATCTTGTTGAATTTACCGTTTATCCTTGTCTATCTTATTGTCAGTCTATATAATTCCATGGTTACCGGAGTTTTAAATAATTACGAAGCCACAGGTATTTGCGCAATGTTAATTAGGCAGATTATCTTGAAAAACATTGCTGCCGTATTTCTGATATAGTTTTTTGCAAATTTCTCAGTTTTTAA
>NW_026019116.1:963662-967504 GCF_020466585.1 Dendroctonus ponderosae
GGATTTTAATATACGTTTCTGAAACGAAAAATTGTTTAGCGGGCATATTTGTAGATAACATGTTGTAGCTCACATTGCTCTAAGCAGCTAAGTGTGCTCGTGATTTTAATACTACGAATGAAGTGAAGTTGATGAAAAATAAGCGAACTGATGCTAATTTGATCAGCATAACAGTTTTTAATTTTGCGTTTTCTACTTTACTACCTAAGGTTAGAGCAGCGCTTCGTGTAATGAAGTTTCCGCAATTTTCCTGAACGAATTAACCGGGTTTAATCGCAACTTTAGGAACTCGTGGAGGCATAAAATTTTAGCTAACCTAGTTAACCATCTGTTCGCTGATATAGTCAAAGTGTCCGATTTAAAGCAGTTACCCGTAATTAAAAAGTCAACCGTTGACGCTTCCAATCCCATTTTTAAAGCACTTCACTTAAATTTAGTTTACACTTGAACCTAACGAAAAAGTGGAAAATTATTCGAAACGTTTGCAGGCGCAACCTTGGTGCTCTAATTAATTCGAGCATATTTAAGGAAAACGAAGAGTTTCTGAAACATTTACAGCATACAAAAGTCATTTTATTATCTGAAAGTTGCGTCTGGCAAAACCTCAGATATCAAATATCCTGGCAAAGTAGGTACACTTGAATAAACAACATTGAAGTCAAATGCTAACAAAGAAAAATGGGGGAAATCATTTAGCAGCAAATTGCGAAAGGTCGTCATTCCTTTCATGCCTTTGTTCGCCGTCAGATAGTAATTTGTCGTTCCAAGATAGCAGATGTCACATCAAAAAACCTTGCTTCATGTGTTCAGCTGAATTATTGAAGCCACATATATGCTATTAGATTTTGCTTCATTTTAATGCATTATTTGCCAAATAAATGTCGCGGCAAAAATCCAGATTTTTCATGAAGTAAGAGCACTTTTTCCTCCATTTTTTTCTCCATGTTATCACTTTCGAGGATACAAGTAAGGATCGCAGGTGTGTAAGTGTCGAAGATCGAATGTGGAATGACTATAGAGTTTTGCATGCAATTTTGTACGCCAGTAATGGTTTCAACTACAGAATTGAGCTGTGTAGGCACATATTCAAACTATTAATAGTTAATCTGCCCTGTGCTGCATCATAAATGCTATTTTTAACGGCCACACGTTATGGCGACTTAACAGATCAGGATAACATTTTCGATAACGTAGCAACACAACCGACGGTGTGCTCTAGTAGTTCTGAGCACAGCGTAGAGAAAGTAAAATAAGAGAGGTGGCGGTATAATAACGGTCAATAATGGGAAGCTTTGACGGTAAAAGCAGGTATCTAGATTATCGGCTAGTTAGAAGCTGGAATTTTAAATTGTTAAAGGCACAAAATACTCCGGGTACCCAAATTTCGATGTCTACACATGTTTTTCTCGGTTATTAATSGTAATAGAAAATGTGCTGTTTACTCAACAGGGTGCAAACAAWYTCCTATTTCCATTAATAATTAACCGAGACTACAGTGTGTAAGGACATCGAAATTGTAATACTCAGAACGCAATTTTGATCCAAATTTAAGGGGATCCATGACAGGGAATAAATCAAAATAAAATAACCCTAATTCCTAAGTCCTAATTCTAAGCCGTTCTTTTAGCAGAACGAGATCCATTATTTCAAAGCATTTTCTGCGACGATTATATCTTTATTTGGATCAGAGAATTGGAATAACCGTTTTTTTTGCGTAGTTTTCAAGATTACCCTSTTTAAACTAGGCAATTTTGCCGTTTGATGCTATTTATTATACATGTATACGAAAAGAACACGATCATCAGGAGRACTCATCTTTATGCCAATACAAATTATACAAACAAACAAGAAAGAGCAAACAAAAAATGGTAATATTCACAAAAAAAATACTATTATGTTACGATGCAATACTTACGTCTCGACAGCAAATGTTATTTCTAGGTATTACTACCGTACAGGTTTTAGAAATATTACATTATTTTAACTCGGTCAATAACGTCAAACAAATAAAAGTCGGTACCGTGGTTAAAATAAGATTAAAATTAATTCGTACGTTAATTTCATTTAGAAAAGTCAACTTAGCAATTTAGGAATAATATCTAGCCTCGTTGTTCCGCAAGTTGAAAAAGGACAGAACTGATTTAACCGACCCTTATTTTATTTTCACTATGTCCTGCATGTTTCGCACATGCTCAGAACTTCTTGGACGAAAAATCGAAATTTTAGTGTAGTCAGTCGCCGGTCAGCCAGTTGCAGCGCTACCTGCGTAACGCGGTGACAAGGACGCCCATATGATTTCCACCTCTCTTATTTTACTTACTCTGTGGAGCACAGAACATACTCCCTTAGAATGAAAACTGCGATGACAGGTTACGGAGATAAATTTAGCGCTCCTCCTAGCGGGGTGAGCACCAAACTATATGGCAATGTGAGAAATTTCTCCGATATTTGATTCCTAAAGATTGCATTCACCAAGTTTTATCAGGCCGAAAACCGCAAGTTTGACTTGCAGTTCTCAGGCTAGTAAAGATATAAAGTAAAATAAAATTAATAAAAAAACGTATCATGTAATGTTTTATTAAATACGTACTCGAGAAATGACTTACATCTACCAAAATGTATTTGCATCTAAACATACATATATTATATTACACTCAGTTCAGCAGCGCCTTCCACACCCAAAACCCAAAACAAAAAATTAGATGTTTAACCGCCACAGAAATATACAAAGCATATAGAATAAAACACCCACTAAACGAGTTTTCCGTGTTAATACATAGTTAGATAGTAAAAGCAAGCGCAAAAGGTGAAAACAAAATCCACGAAGACAAAGAAAATGCATAAATACCAAAACCGCCACAAAAATATGCAAAGCTATATGTACGCCACAAAAATATACAAAGTTCTGGTAAACGACAAACATCCAAACGCGTACAATAAAACTATGTAAAAACCAACTAAAACCAAACCAACCGTAACCAGAAAAAAGTCATCCCCAAAACATATACAGTATCTACCAAACCAACTATTCCACGAACGATTAGAAATCACTTACTTACTTACTTCTCATCTTACTTCTTTTAAATCTGGATTAGTATTTTTTATTTGCCGGTAATTTCATAGGGTCAATCAAGGCTTGATTAGGGTGTCTTCTCCAAAAGATCAAAAATTTGGTGTCTTTTCCTTTTGCAATGACATTTATTCTTTTCCACCAAAAGAACAAGCAACATCTAATAATCATTTTTAGCATCACTACCAGTTTATTTGTGTTCAGGGCAATAAATTAGATCAAAATCTAACTGTTCAGAAATGATATTATGTAACAAAATAGATAATTTTTGGTGGTGACATAAACGAGCAATTAAATAAAATAATCTACTTATTGACTGGTTTGTTAGAAAGTGAAAAAATGAACCTGGCTTTGTTAACGTAGACCGATCATATTGTCTGGCTTCTATAAAATCTGTATCAACATTCGACTGGTGGCTTAAAAAAAATTCTACAGCTAATACAGCTTATTTTATTTAGCATGTTCTTTGTCATAAAACCAGATATATACAGGGTGATTCGAAATTGGCGTCATTCCTTTCAAGGGGTGATAGAGGCTCCCTTGGGGAGTACGAGAAAAATATTGAAAATTTTGTTGAACAGTTGAAGATCGAATTTCAACTTTGTTATTAAGCATTATTCTGAAATTGTTCCATGTTTAATTGGTAGCATATTGGAATACTTAAGCATTCAAAAAGAAAAATTATTTTTTCCTTCAAATTACGAACATTTTTGATATAAAAAAAAGTTCTCTCCTACAATTTGTTGATGAAAAGGCACAGCGGCAAAGATGT
>NW_026019116.1:967604-970073 GCF_020466585.1 Dendroctonus ponderosae
ACATCTTTGCCGCTGTGCCTTTTCATCAACAAATTGTAGGAGAGAACTTTTTTTTATATCAAAAATGTTCGTAATTTGAAGGAAAAAATAATTTTTCTTTTTGAATGCTTAAGTATTCCAATATGCTACCAATTAAACATGGAACAATTTCAGAATAATGCTTAATAACAAAGTTGAAATTCGATCTTCAACTGTTCAACAACATTTTCAATATTTTTCTCGTACTCCCCAAGGGAGCCTCTATCACCCCTTGAAAGGAATGACGCCAATTTCAAATCACCTTGTATATATCTGGTTTTATAACAAAGAATATGCTAAATAAAATAAGCTGTATTAGCTGTAGATTTTTTTTAAGCCACCAGTCGAATGTTGATACAGATTTTATAGAAGCCAGACAATATGATCGGTCTACGTTAACAAAGCCAGGTTCATTTTTTCACTTTCTAACAAACCAGTCAATAAGTAGATTATTTTATTTAATTCCTCGTTGATGTCACCACCAAAAATTATCTATTTTGTTACATAATATCATTTCTGAACAGTTAGATTTTGATCTAATTTATTGCCCTGAACACAAAGAAACTGGGAGTGATGCTAAAAATGATTATTACATGTTGCTTGTTCTTTTGGTGGAAAAGAATAAATGTCATTGCAAAAGGAAAAGACACCAAATTTTTGACCTTTTGGAGAAGACACCCTAACCAAGCCTTGATTGACCCTATGAAATTAACGGCAAATAAAAAATACCAAATAGTTGGTTTGGTAGATACTGTATATGTTTTGGGGATGGCTTTTTTCTGGTTACGGTTGGTTTTTACATAGTTTTATTGTACGCGTTTGGATGTTTGTCGTTTACCACAACTTTGTATATTTTTGTGGCGTACATATAGCTTTGCATATTTTTGTGGCGGTTTTGGTATTTATGCATTTTCTTTCTCTTCGTGGATTTTGTTTTCACCTTTTGCGCTTGCTTTTACTATCTAACTATGTATTAACACGGAAAACTAGTTTAGTGGGTGTTTTATTCTATATGCTTTGTATATTTCTGTGGCGGTTAAACATCTAATTTTTTGTTTTGGGTTTTGGGTGTGGAAGGCGCTGCTGAACTGAGTGTAATATAATATATGTATGTTTAGATGCAAATACATTTTGGTAGATGTAAGTCATTTCTCGAGTACGTATTTAATAAAACATTACATGATACGTTTTTTTATTAATTTTATTTTACTTTATATCTTTACTAGCCTGAGAACTGCAAGTCAAACTTGCGGTTTTCGGCCTGATAAAACTTGGTGAATGCAATCTTTAGGAATCAAATATCGGAGAAATTTCTCACATTGCCATATAGTTTGGTGCTCACCCCGCTAGGAGGAGCGCTAAATTTATCTCCGTAACCTGTCATCGCAGTTTTCATTCTAAGGGAGTATGTTCTGTGCTCCACAGAGTAAGTAAAATAAGAGAGGTGGAAATCATATGGGCGTCCTTGTCACCGCGTTACGCAGGTAGCGCTGCAACTGGCTGACCGGCGACTGACTACACTAAAATTTCGATTTTTCGTCCAAGAAGTTCTGAGCATGTGCGAAACATGCAGGACATAGTGAAAATAAAATAAGGGTCGGTTAAATCAGTTCTGTCCTTTTTCAACTTGCGGAACAACGAGGCTAGATATTATTCCTAAATTGCTAAGTTGACTTTTCTAAATGAAATTAACGTACGAATTAATTTTAATCTTATTTTAACCACGGTACCGACTTTTATTTGTTTGACGTTATTGACCGAGTTAAAATAATGTAATATTTCTAAAACCTGTACGGTAGTAATACCTAGAAATAACATTTGCTGTCGAGACGTAAGTATTGCATCGTAACATAATAGTATTTTTTTTGTGAATATTACCATTTTTTGTTTGCTCTTTCTTGTTTGTTTGTATAATTTGTATTGGCATAAAGATGAGTYCTCCTGATGATCGTGTTCTTTTCGTATACATGTATAATAAATAGCATCAAACGGCAAAATTGCCTAGTTTAAASAGGGTAATCTTGAAAACTACGCAAAAAAAACGGTTATTCCAATTCTCTGATCCAAATAAAGATATAATCGTCGCAGAAAATGCTTTGAAATAATGGATCTCGTTCTGCTAAAAGAACGGCTTAGAATTAGGACTTAGGAATTAGGGTTATTTTATTTTGATTTATTCCCTGTCATGGATCCCCTTAAATTTGGATCAAAATTGCGTTCTGAGTATTACAATTTCGATGTCCTTACACACTGTAGTCTCGGTTAATTATTAATGGAAATAGGARWTTGTTTGCACCCTGTTGAGTAAACAGCACATTTTCTATTACSATTAATAACCGAGAAAAACATGTGTAGACATCGAAATTTGGGTACCCGGAGTATTTTGTGCCTTTAACAATTTAAAATTCCAGCTTCTAACTAGCCGATAATCTAGATACCTGCTTTTACCGT
>NW_026019116.1:970173-977559 GCF_020466585.1 Dendroctonus ponderosae
AGATTATTTAATTTCTAAACGAATTATACCAAACTAAGTTTAGCCTTGCGCTATGCCACCAAGACTTTTGTTATTTATTTCGTTAGTTACGACGAGGTGGTCTGATTTCCAGTTTGTTTGCATCGTCTGCATTTGGATTTAATTAGCTGTACGTGGTAACTATTTAAACAATGGCAAAACAAAAGCCAACCATTGAAGACTGAATTAAGGGTCACAAGGAACTAAAAAATTACAATAAAAAGAATTTTTGTCAAGCATGTTCTAAAACTGTAAGTAAAAATTCGCAAATTCTTATTCTCGTCTTTGTTTCCTGTTTAAAATATAATTTTATTTTTCTGAATTTTTTGACTTCAGCGATTTCCTTTTTTACATTAGTTACGACTTTCAGATACAATATAAAAAAATTGGTTTTAACAAATTTTAAAATAGGAGTAGATACTATTTTCTTATTTCATTGCAGATTGTTTGTGACAAAAAATACGGCGTAACTCAGCATTTACAAACTGAACGACATAAGGAGCACATTAAAAAATATGAGAAAAATCAAAATAAGCAACAAACTATTTTGACTTCGCTAGCTTCAAATTCTCGGTTTAATGAACAAAAACAATTTCAATTTGATTTGTGCAGTGCTATGGTTAAATCAGACATTCCATTGAATAAATTGCAAAGTAGTTCGTTTAGACAATTTCTAGAAAAATATTTTAAAAAAGCATTCCAGATGAGAGTACTCTTCGTAAAAATTTTGTCAGCCCAGTTTATGATAAAACAATGCAGCAACTTAAAAAAATTAGCGCAAATAATTATATATGGTTTACTGTAGATGAAACGACTGACACATGTGGGAGATAAATAGCCAACTTGATTATAGGAGTCTTAAATGAAGATATTGTCACAGAACCATTTTTAATAAGTTTGAAGGAATTAACAAAAACGAACAGTAATACTATTTCTAGATTTGTACATGAAGTTAAACAAGTTTTTTTTGCCCGAGGTGGTTCCAAATGAGAAAATTGTTGATGCTTTCCGACGCAGCAGCATAGATGATTAAAGCTGCATCAAATTTTAAAATTGTTTACTATAATTTAATCCATTGCACCTGCTTAGCACATGGGCTTAACCGTATAGCTGAAACTATAAGATTGCAGTATTCGTTAGTCAATAAATTAATAAAAAATGGCAATTTTTTTTATGAAAGCTCCATTGAGAGTGCAACTTTTTAAGACAAGATGTTCCGATATTCCTTTACCCCCAGAACCTGTATTAACACGGTGGGAAACTTCGCTAGATGCTGCCTTGTACTATGCCAATAATTTTAACGAATTTAAAAGCTTGATACTAGAATTTCAAGGAACAGAAAGCAAAGCAATTCAAGAATGTCAGGACGTTTTAGAAGTACCCGAGTACCCGCACATAATTTGGCTTTTATCAAAACTCATTTTCAATTAATAAGTCAATTTTTAGAAGCAGCTGCCGTTAGTAGAGTCCATAAACGTTATTAAAAAGTTTGAAGCTGCAGCAAATAGTATTCCAGGATCTATCGGTCAAATAATAAAAGAAAAATTGGTTCAGACTCTTTCAAAGAATACAGGGTTCCAAACATTGCAAAAAATATCTACTAATTTGAATGGTTCGCCAAATTCCGATTTTAAAATAAATCCAGCAATTAAACCAAAATTTAAATATATACCTATAACCAGTGTAGATGTAGAACGAAGTTCTTCTGCATACAAAGACATTTTATCAGACAGGAGACATAATTTTACTACGGAAAATTTGGACAAACATTTAGTTATATCTTCTTTTAAGCATTGTTAATAGTAAATAAGTAGACTGAAACTAAATAGAACGTGTTAAATGTAAAATAATAAATAAAAATAACAATATATTATTATTACAACTTGTTTTAATTTTTTTTCAAATGCTTTTTTTTGTGTTTTTTTAAATATTTTTATGCTTTTTTAAGCACTTTGTTTTCAATTTTCTGTGTTTTTTTTTAAATATTTTCATGCTTTTTTAGGCACTTTTTTCTATTTTGCTGTGCTTTTTTATCCGGTCTTTACTGATAAGGTGTATAGGGTGTTACCAATCTGGCTTAGATCTTGCCTTGTCTGGATTTTGGTGCTGTTTTCTAAAGCGAGCCTTTCAGCTTGTGTTCGCATCTGTATTGCCATTTCTGAACATGCCATATTTGGTTCTGGGTAGCGATTGTAGGTTGGTGTGCCCATTTTCCCCAGGAGTGTCCTGATTTCCAACATTTTTTTACCAGTTTTTGTAGAGGGTTTGGGTAGATTCGTCCCAGCCTGGAACATAATGATGTCTTGCACCCCTCAGGATATTCCGCTTTGCTGCACCCATAAGAATTCCCACAAACTTTTTGTAGTTTTCTGCCTTCGGAAGTATCCAGCGCAGACCACCATCCACTCTCCTTTTCTTAAGAATAAGATATTCCATCTGGGTTTATTAATAGATTTTTCAATTGGGAATTCAATAGCAATGCTGATTTTGGTTGGGCAGTGTTGGCAGTACTTTCCTTGGGTAATATAGAGGTAGTTTGTTCTCATCGGTGGAGACTATGGTTCGGTCAGAGTTAGTTTCGCTCTGAAATCTGCAGTCCTGTGCGTCGATCTATTGGTGACTCTTGAAATCCCCCACGTCTACACACGGCCAGAGGCTGTGGGTATGGCTGGTGTTGGCCACTTTACTGTGGGTGGTTTGTAGACTTTTGCAATAGTGAGTCCTTTGAGTTTTGAGTCCACAAAGTGTTGTTTTTACATATCGATGGTCCAGTTCTATGCAGCAACAAGTCCAAATTTGGCTATTTTTAGTTTAATACGGCAATATGTCCAACATTAAGTAGTTAATCTTTTGTATACAGCAACAACTCGAAATGTCTGGACTTGTCAATTTTAAATAAAATATTGATTTTTTGCGTTAAGCTGAATTTATAATTATTCTAGTTTAACAAAGCAACAATTAGACATGTTGCCCTTTGATTTAAATGGATTCGATAATTATGTGAGTTCCATAGAGCAATATTTTGAGTGGTTGCCTTATGGTACTGAACAAATCTCAAAATATCTGATGTTATTCGCAGCAAATTTTGAGATTAATTACTTGGCATGATTTTTTGAAAGAATCGTGGGTTTAGTGTTTCTGATTATTGTAATATTATGTAATTTCGCTTATAATAAATAGCTATTTAATTGCTAAATAGATTAATTTAATTTAATACAACGTTGTGGCGAAACAGGAGCCAAATATATGTTGCGTTTGGCAAGAAAAATGGCAGTTTTTTACAAAGTAGGCAACGAAGCCCTTAGTTTAAATTAATRTTTTTTTTTTAAATAAATAMTGAAATAACAAWACTSCACTTTAAGAAAAAATTAGCGCAAATCGATGAAGGGAAAAAAAATTATTACTGACAATACTGCTATAWACAAAAGAGGRAACCTATACTATAATAAGAAGAAATGTGGATCCAGAATATACAGTGGACTCAGAGGGTACAGAAAACATTATGGTTAAAAAGTGTTTTGTCAATAACAATAACGACTTGATAGAATTAACAGATGCCACCAATAAAACCAATAATATTATTATTTTAAATAATGTTTCACACTTAGAATCAGACGAGCACATTATTATCAGCCATGATCCAGTTGTTGAGACTTTGGCAGATAATTTGCAAGGACAACTAGAGTTCTTAAATGTGGCTACCCAGAACATCATCCAACTTCGAGAAAATATTGCAAGTGAGTTTGCTGAGGAGATAAATACCATTATGGCAAATAATATTGATGCTACTAGGCGAAATGTACAGGCACAATATCAGAATTTATCTCAACAGAATGCATCTCCTTCAGATACTTACAGTAAGCATTCTATTGACATCGGTTCTACCTATTCACCTGACAACTTTTCTACCTATCCTTTTGAGAGCGATTCTATAGAATTCAGTGCAGAACTTAACACACCGGACACTGATAAAGCAGAAACTGTCGCTGAAGATGTTAATACCCAATACAATAAATCTGATACTAATATGACTAGAAAACGCGTACGAAATCGAGATAAATGGGAAAGATGGGTCGCTATGAAGATAAAATTTAACGGATTAGAATATGTTAGTATCCGAAAAGAAGCAGTTGTTGCTCGTAAAGTTGGACCGCCTTGGAATGAGTATTGCAGGCTACAGTGCAGAGATCTTTTTCCTGAAGAAGCGCGCGATGAAATTCATAAACACATTTTTGCAATGTATGTAACAAATCAATCCTAAATATAGAATGCATACACCCAGTAGTAACGGGTCTAAAAACTGTGTTTACCAATTTGAATTAAACGGCAAAAAAATATGGCATTCAAGACATTTTACTTGAGAACATTGGACATAAGCATTAAACTTATATTTACTGCTAGCAAGAAAAAAGATGAGAGTGGGGTTCTGCAGCTAGATATGATCGAAAAGCACAAGAAAGTTGGGAAGAAAGAAGCGATGCTCTAAAAGAGGATATTCGAAAATACATAAAATATTTTTCAATTATTGCTGATACCAATAAGCGATACGTAGATGGAAGCCTTAAAATTTTATCGATATACAGACTGTATAAAACACATTACGAAGAAAAACAATTTGCCAAAAAAGCATATATATGAGATGATTTTTAATTCAGAATTTAATATGGGGTTTTTTCAACCAAAAAAGAACCAGTGTATGATTTGCGAATGTTTCAAAAATTCTGAGGAGGATTTAAAACAAGCGCGTTATGAAAAACGCATTAAAGAAAAAGAGAAAAAAGAGTGGAGAAAGAAAATGATATCAAATCTGCAACAATAAATAACACAAAACTACTAGTGCCTTGTTTTGATCTGCAGGCTGTTCTCTCTGTGCCGTGTGGACCATCAGCGCTTTTTTTATAAACGACGTCTAACTACTTATAACTTTACCATCTATGATGTTATTGAAAACAAGGTTACTGTTTAAATGACATGAAGGCCTGGGCAATCGTGAGGCAAATGAGATTGGCAGCTGTTTTGCTAAAATGCTTTTTTAAAATGTTTTGCATGTTTTTCTAAAACACCACTCAAAGAATAAAGACCTTTTACTCTGACAATTGCGCTGGACAACACAAAAATAAATTTCCTGTCTATTTGTTATTGCATTGAGCAAATACTATTGAATCCATTGACGAAATCACGTACACATTTTTAGTTGTTAAACGAAAAAAAAAAACGATGCCTTCAAAGTGGGCCTATTTGCACCCCCAAGCAACTCATCCCAATAATAAGGCTTGCTAAGAAGACTGGCAAGGCTTATAAATGCATTGAAATTAATTGCAGCGATTTTTTTTATATAAAGTCTCTGGAAGCAGCAATAGGAAAAAACTTGAATAAAGACATCAACGGTGCAAATATGCAGTGGAATGAAATGTGTGCTTTTAAAGAAATGAAGAGTAATCCATTTACAATTTCTTATAAAAAGTCATATTCAGAAAATGAATTTAGTGAAATTGTGTTGTAGTAAAGCAGCAATGGCAATCCAGTTGTACGGATAGTTAGTATAGTTTGTTAATTACGGGTCATACCCTGTCTTTCAGTTGTCAACGTCAACTAAGTTGTCACGTAAGTCAAGTAAATACTGGTGTCGAACACGCTGTTTTATTAATATTAGTTTTAACATTCTTATAGTTATTAAAAGTTGAAACACAAAGTTTCTGGCTTTTGAATTACCTTACTGCATATCTGCATTAAATTGATGTCCACTATAAAACTAGACGAGGTCATGATAGCGACATTAAACCTACAAAGGTGTATAAAACATGCATTAAAATTTCACAAGCGAAAAAAAAAAGGATTTGGTGGATTTGTGTGTAACAGTAATGCCATTCCCAGTCAATACTGGACTTTTTATAAAGAGCTACCCTGTACGTTGATAACAGCTACAGCAGATAATAGTGATTCGGATTAGAAGTGTGTAGTTTAGGCTAGGTGGTTTGCAGGATAAATGTGAAAAGAGTAGTCTATTTAAGTTAAAAGTTTTCTATAATGAAAAAATATGAAGATGCAAAAATCTTTAAAATTATTAAAACAACTACTTTTTGTGACTTATTATTGTTATGAGACGGTCTGCTACCAACAATCTCAGAACAAATAAATGAATCTGACTGAATGACTTTAATCTGTTGTTTATTACAATCTCAAAAAACCTGTAATCTTTAACATTCAATTTCTCAAAACAATGATTTTTGACTTGTTGCTGCATGGAACTGAACCATCGATATATTGTGGATTTGTGGATCCACGGATAGGTGAGAGGAGATATGATATCGCTTTATATCTTGGTATCCTACGCTGCTCCGCAATGTCCCAAAGAGGTTTCTTGTAGAGCCAACGTCGGTGTCGTGCTCATGGGCCAATTTGCCTACGTAATCACATTTGTCTCTTRTCAAGCCTTCTRCGTTAATTTAAAACACCTCGTCCGGTATGYTTTGTCTGGGGGSTATGGGCTTTCTGGCCCTGAGAGATCTGAAATCTAGTTGGGTAGCCKTTTGTGTGGACGTTTTRCCGTCCTACTCTTGCAGTCCGTTGCCCGGTTTACACCATCTTGGCGGCTGTCTGTTGCCCCCAGTACATACAAGTTGCCCCCAGTACATACAAAGAAAAGAGATAAACATTCTGGAAGACCCATTTATTTTGACTCTCTCCGCAAACAGTTGTAGTAAGAAATGAATAATTTTCGTCGAGTTATGTGAATTTTTTTAATTTATATTTTTTTTTGTTATAGAAAAATCGACGAAAATAAATTAAAGTACATTGAAAACTTGCGAGAAGCTGTAGCCATTAAATCGGTATCAGCTTGGCCTCAAAACCGCCCAGATGTGAAACGGATGATCGAATGGGCTGCTGACAAGCTCCGCGCCTTAGGAGCGACTGTGGATATTCGAGATATTGGTAGACAGAAACTAGACGATGGTTCAGAAATACCATTACCACCAGTATTGCTTGGTAAGACTAACAATGTGATTAAAATAGAAAAATCACAGGCACTTCTAGATATTGCCATTAAAACTTACCTCAGAATCTCTGAGTTCTCTTCACTTTAGATTAGTCTGTAAATGACATTTTCAGCTTCGATTGGGCCATGCTCTTATTTCGTTATTGTACCAAAGCTACCATCCCCATTAGGGTATAAAAGAAGCAATCGAGTTTGAATCCATAAAATAGTATGCCTTAAAGACAGCAGCAGTAATATACAGGGTAATTCAAAATTGGCGTCATTCCCTTTAAGGGGTATTTTATTTTACATTTGTTAAAAGTAAAATAAAAAAAACTCGAAAGTCACATAACTGACAATTTGCACAGACGAATTATCAGAGCGAATTTTCA
>NW_026019116.1:977659-989404 GCF_020466585.1 Dendroctonus ponderosae
TGAACAGCTCTGGTGCGATGTGGCCTGGCATTGTCATCCATAAAGATGAACGGGTCCCCCAATTCATTACATAGGGGTATCATTCTATGAATAATAACATTTGCAAGGTAATATGCACCACCAAGTGGGGTCCTTCTATTGAACATAATACCCCCCAAAACATTTGTGTTCCACCGCGATATGAAGGAACTGCAACGGATATATGAAGCATATTTCGGTGTCCTGCTTCTCTCCAAACTCTTACTCGGTAATCATCGATCACTAATCCAAACCGCGATTCATCGGTAAAGAGCACATTTCTTCACTCTGCCAAACGCTAGTTTCGATGATTTCGTGCCTATTGTAAACTGGACTCAGKAGYTCAGAGTGACTCAACGCGCAATGGAAAGATCAATGCTACAATTGACACTTAGGGACTACATTACGAACACTASAACTCCGCAAAAGAACAGGCTTGGTAGGATGCAGTGGAGAGAATCGCAACTCTGAAATGGAACTTTGCAGGACATATTGCATAGATAATAGGTGGACCATAATAGATTCAATAATAATAGCACATAATAGAGTGAATAATAGAGTGAAGAAGCAGGGGAGACGCGAACAGAAATAGCGGCCGACCGTCAACTAGATGGTMTGACGACATAGAACGCATCAGGACCAACTGGATGCAGGACGCACAAGATASGAGARGGTGGAAKAAACTAGAGGAGGCTTATGTTCAGCAGTAGACAAATCTAAGCTGATGATGAASAAGAAGAAGTRAACGGGTCCTTCGGTGGCGATGAGTTAACAAAGGAACTCTTAACTTAAAGGCCTTCTGGACCTCAATCCTGATTGTAAAAGTCTTCTACGGATAGTAGCACTGGATCACACGGTTATACGTTCTCTGGAATTGAGATCTTAGTGCCGATAGGGTGACTGAGCGCTCTCTACGGGCTGATTGGGAAATATAGCGATCTTTTCGATAAACGACCACTTCGAGCTCTGTTGATCACTTGACTAGTCTCTTCATAGCATCTAATTGTATTGCTAACTGTGCTTCTAAGAAAGTTCAGCCTTCTGGAAATATTGTGCCTAGATAAACCTTCTTGCCATAGAGCAATAATTCTAGTGCTATCAAACGCTGAAAACGCGTTTCTAGGCATGCTACACGATATAGCATCAATCAATATAAATCAATATAAATGTGAAATTTTTGCTGCATCACAATTTTAAAGGGGCAAACAATTTTTTTTTTGGAAATTCCATCAGTTTCTTTACTTGTAAACAAGTATGTTTTGTTTACCAATAAAACAATTTTGAATAAATTAAACGTATGCAGTAAATACAAGAGGGGTGTAAGACTTTTGAAACTGAGTGTATGTTGCTTTATTCAGTGTCGATATTTTTAGTGCGAGATTATCTAAACATTTTCTTACTCGCCTGGGGTACTCGAAGTTTTGTAACTGGCATCTCATGAGAACAATAAAACCTACCACGCTGGCTAGACGGGTTGGTGCGTGTTAACTCAGCATTCTGAGACAGACACTGTTTGAAGCCACCCATTTTGGGCCAGACGCTGCTTATTTGTTAGTTTTGGTCCGCCCCGATTATTTAATTTCCACCGTACCACCGAGGAGACACACCATGGGAGGCGTCCCCCTATCCGCCACCTGGGGAGGCGCCCGATGGGGGACTAACAACCCCAGCATGTCTCAGTTGTTCCTATTATTTTGGTTTTATTTCTTTCTTCCTCTTTATTTTGTTATTTACTTTCTTTCCGTTTCTATTATCTCATATTTTCGTTCTTCTCTATGATAGCTTTAGCCGTTTCCTCATGGTAATTTCCAAGATCTTTTCTTATCATTTTCATTGGTTCTCTTCTTGTTTGTCTATACTCATCAGTTGCATATTTGCTCTCTTTATACATTAATCGTCGTGCTTCTATATTTTCTTTGGCGTCTTTGGTTATTTTGCTGGGGTTTGTATGTGTTTTCTCTGGTACCATCGTTGATGTTTTCGTACGGACGCTCTTATGCTCCTTTTCTGAACATTTATGCGGTTTCGGTCTTTTCAAAGTAAGAACAATTAGCGTTTTATTCGTTTTACATTTAATTTGCCAAAACACAAGTCTAATAATCAATCTTTAATTCAATAAGGCACTCTTGGAACCGATCCCAAAAAGAAGACTGTGTTAGTATATGGACATCTAGATGTTCAGCCAGCACTTAAGGATGATGGATGGGACACTGAACCTTTTGTTTTGACTGAAAAAGATGGAAAACTTTTTGGAAGAGGAGCTTCAGATGATAAAGGTCCCGTGGTAGGATGGATCCACGCATTGGAGGCTTATGCAGCGATCGGTGCGGATATTCCAGTAAGTGTTTAGTATAGCCTTGAACAGGGTCCATTTTAGTGTTGTATTTAGAATGAATATGAAACGGTACCAAGTATTGGTCAGATAGCGGCAGCGAGAGTAATTAAACTATTTTTTTAATACAAAAAGTTTGGGATATCTTCTCCTTCTCCTTTGGTGCCTCATTATCTGCGAACGTTGGCGATTAACATTGATATTGTTATTCGATCAGCCGCTTGTCTAAATAGTTGTTATCCCAAACCACTGGCGTGGTTTTGCAGGCACGAGTTCCTTCTTCTTCCTTTGCTCTTGTAGAACAAGTCGTAGAAGTCGATATTTATTGTTCTTCATAATATGTCCAAAGTGCTCTATTCTTCTTATCTTCATTGTGAATGCTACCTTTTTCGCCGTTCCCATTCTTCTAACTACTTCTTCGTTAATTATATGCTCTATCCATGAGGTGCGCTGAATTCTCTGGTATGTCCCTATTTCGAGCGCTTTGAGCTTTTTCATCAACGTTTCAATGGGCTACGCCTGAAAGCCGTACAAAAGAACCGCAAGAATATCTGATCATTCTTCAATAACTTCACCGGCGCTTACACAACAGCTGAAAAATGTGCAGAGCACTCCGCAATATGGTGGATCCTGCCTTGGCCCTAATCTAATTCTATAACAGATTAAATTTTTCTCTCTCAGGTAAATTTGAAATTCGTCTTCGAAGGCATGGAAGAGTCTGGAAGCGTGGGTCTGGACCCAGTGTTGTATGGGGAAGCCGAAAAGTTTTTAAAAGGCACAGATTTCGTGTGCATTTCTGACAACTATTGGCTAGGAACTGAGCAGCCGTGTATTACATATGGACTTAGAGGTCTGTGCTATTTTCACATTGAAGTCGAATGCGCAAAGAAGGACTTGCATAGTGGTGTTTTTGGGGGAACTGTGTAAGTGGTCTTCCTTCAGACACTTTAGGCAAATTTATTGTTGAACCCTTTAACAGGCACGAAGCTATGAATGATCTAGTGCACGTATTAAGTACTCTGATGAACAAAGACGGGGAAATTCAAGTAACGGGAATAAATAACGAAGTTGCAGCTCTCACAGATGAAGAAGCCAAATTGTACGAAAAGATCCACTTCAAGGTCAGCGAATATAAAGAAGATATTGGATCGAAGCAATTATTGCACAACGAAGTGAAAGAGAAAATCTTGATGCACCGATGGAGATATCCGTCCCTTTCAATTCACGGTAACATTTGGTTGAATTGGGTTGCTTAAGGTTTTTTTACGAACTGTTTCAGGGATTGAAGGCGCGTTTAGTGAACCGGGTCAGAAAACCGTAATTCCTAAAAAGGTCGTCGGCAAATTTTCGATTAGAATTGTTCCCAACCAAGAGCCTGCTAAAATTGAGGCATACGTTGTTGAATATGTAAAAGAGCAATGGAAGCAATATGGAAGTCCAAATGAGATGAAAGTACGAATAACATGAACAAGGCTGGCGAGACATAATTTTGCATTTTTTAGGTTTATTTAGCACACTCCGGATCTCCCTGGACAGAAGACCCGTTCCATCCACACTATAGTGCAGGCAAGTTTTTATAAGTATTTCGACTTTAATATCTGTCAAGTGCTTTAATTTTTGATTGGCATTTTGGGTTTGCATTTTACGACTTTTTAAGCGAAAGTCAGGTTATTGGTGCATTGTCACAAAATCACTCTGACTGGCTTTCAGTAATTTATTTCGAATTCACAATTTTTTAATTTTTAAATCGTTTCGATGTTACTCTACCACTCCCAAATACCAAGAAAAGAAAGTTGCAATATGAGAACCGTGGGGGGGTGCAATGTTGGTGTAGCGACGGCTCACGGGCGCTCAATACGGGATGGTCTGGGGCGGGTGTGTACCAACAAGACACTAAGCGGAGCGTCGTTTTGACTAGGAAGCTGGAAGACCATGTTTCAAACGGAATTATAAGTAATCCTGGAGGTTGCCACACATATGGAAGTTACAGAAGGACTGCTGCCCTCGAGGCAGTCTCAAGAGTTAAGATGTGCAGTAGTAGTAGAACAGGAACAATTAAACCTGGGGTGGATTCACCAGTGGGCATTGGCAAGGCTCGGACCTTCTGAGAGCCCAATAACTGCCGCACCTCACGTAGGGTTAAGCAACCGACAGGTAGCAAGTGCTCTAAATGACTGAGCTCTTACAGGGCACCAAAGAGATGTGGAGAGAGGCGGAAGTGTGTAGAGAAGCTAAGGAGTTGATAGAAACCCCAAGTGGCGCCAAGGCAACAATCCAAATGGTTGATGTCAAGGAGTCGTTGGGGCCTGAGAACTCTGGTTGGGGTCATAACAAGCTACTGTGGTTTGAACAGACACATACACCTACTAGGAATTGGTGATAGCCCCGTGTGTCCACAATGCAGAATACTGGAGGAAACATCATACCACCTAGTCGGAGTCTGCCATCACTGGTCGTCTACTAGGAGGGGCCTCCACACTCTTCCGCATCGAATTGTCTTCCTTGGAGTGGAGGTGGATCTTTGCCTTTGTCAGGGAGACGGGACGGCTGGGTAAGGTGGGGATAGATGGAGGGGAAATGGCGAAAAGGTGCCTTTAAAACCAACCCGCCGAACCCATCGGGTCCCCCCACAATACCACCACTGCTACTTCTCCACCACCCCCAGTTAGTCTAAAACAATTGTCAAAACTCTTTGTCCTAGTAAGATATGAACCATTCTAACGTTTTAAATTAAACAAGCAGTCGCACTGTTTATTTGTGCAGCCGATAAACACAAAATAAAGTCCATTTGGACCCTACAGTTCAGCTAGATGGTGTAAGACAATTGGAAAATGCCAAGGAACTTATAAGGAAAGCTATACCATCAGATTGCTGACTACCTCCAATTGTAAAGAAATAAAAGCTGCTGGGACAGATAGAATAACGACAGAGGTGGTAACAGCTGCAACTCTATGGGAACTTGACACTCTTCTGCTAGCCTATAAGACACTTCTACAAAAGGGGAGTTTTCCACATCAAGAAAAGACAGCGCAAATGGTTTTTATTCAGAAATATTACTTCACTAAATTCAGGCCAATCTGTCTACTTGTCGTATTTGGGAAACTTTTTGAAACCGTCATTGCAAACAGGCCATATTGCGAAATCGATGGGAAACTGTATACCCACCAATAGGGATTCAGGAAAAGCCGGTCCACCCCTGATACAATGCAAGAGGTGCGGGAAATCGTAAATAACATCAAATCAGGAGGCTCCAAATAACCGAGAACTCTGCGTAATGGACACGTTAGATATTCGAAATGCTTTCAACTCAGCACCCTGGGAAGGAATCATGCTCTCGCTGAAAGACATCATTATATCTCCGCCGAATAATATCAAACGGACGGTCTCTAGGAAAGATCTGTACATATTGGCGTGCCACAGGGACCGATCCTGTGGAATCATTTCTATAATCCTGTGCTGACAACAGAATTCCCTACGGGAACAACCGTCATTGAATTCGCTGAAGACACAACCGTTACACTGCAAAGCAAAAACACAGCTGGAGCGAGTCAGTATTACTAACTGCGTTTTGGCTAAGCTGTCGGAGGAGATCCGCAGAAGGGCTTCAAACTTGCAGCAGGGAAGACAGAAGGAAAGTAAAGCGATAGAAACAGAATCGCGGTTGAAATATCTCGGAGTAGTGTTCGATCACAACTGTGAAATGAAGGTGGCATCAAAGCTTAAGAGTCTCTAATGGCATTAAGCAGAATTATATCGAACATAGGAAGACCAAAATCATCCAACAATGGCACTTTATCAAACGTGGCACATTCGATTGTCATGTACACTGGGCACATAGCATACATACTAACCCAAACCATAAAGTGGGAAAAATACATATAACTGGTGGCAGGGGTACAACGTAGGGTAGCGCTTAGGATATGTTGCAGTTTTCGAAGTGTATCTACAGAACGTGCATTGGTACTGGCCGGAATTTCACCCATTAACCTCCAAATTAAAAAGAGAAGCCTCTAGTCGCTAAAGGAATAGGAAGTAGCACCGACTGGAAGATACCGAATGGCAGCGAACATGGGCAACAAAAACTGAAAAAGAGCATGCACACGGCTATTGATAGCAGATCTTACAAAATGGGTAGGACTTAAGGACCGAGAGATAAGTTTCTACCTCTGTCAATTGCTGAGTGGACGACAGCGACTTATGCCGAAGATGCCAGGTGGTTGAAGACGCAAACCACGTGTTCTTTCACTGCGAAAACTGGAGACTGTTAATAGACGCAGCACACAAGGCACTGGGCGTCACATTAACTAGCCATAATTGTGAGGAGGCCATACTTATTAGCCAGGATACCTGGAATATTGTGGATACCTTTGTGCGAAATATAAGGAACGGAAAAAAGAGGAAACAAATATGGGTTGAGTAGAATAACAGTTCTCTTTTCCCGAAGTAATTCTGGCGCCGTTCCAGGAAAATGAGAAGCCATGAGAAGAGGTTTTAGTAGGGGCGGCTCAGACACTACCTTGGTGTGCATAATGCATTGTCTTTTCTTTAAAACAAGAAAAAACATCTTCAATAAACTGTATAAAAAATAATTGGACTGAAAGCTGTGCTTGCTAGCTGTGCCTGAAATTCACATATTTCCATTTCGAAAATAATTTCTACTCACAAATATATTGCATCAAATATATAGTAGCAGTCGGGATACCCATCTTCGCCACAATTGCAAACCTTGTCTGGGAAAATATCGAAAGAAGCAAAATTTCAATATACAGTCGATAATTGAATAATTTCCACAAGGCCGTAAAATTTACCCTCGAAGAAGATAAGAACAAATCTATAAGTTTTCTAGGCTTGACAATTAATTATTGCAACCTTGGAGAAACAAAAAAAAAATACTTAAAAAAAATGTAAAAAGTGTCATAAGGGCACTAACAGATAGAGCTATCAAGTTGTCACATTCTGATTAAAGAACAGAACATTTAGAAAAAATTAGAAAGGTATTGTAGTGAACAACTATTCACGAGTGGCTAAAATTATAACTACAAGTTATGTAGTAATTTGACACTTGTTTGTTGATCTGACTTGATCCTCGGCAGAAACCATCCGGAAAAAATATACGGTTTTGAATAAAATATTTTGAAAATGTTGTCAGACATTGACGAAATCAGTTGTATGACTGCGTACAGTCAGTGACACAGTCAAGCTGTTAGCGTGCGTGGCGAAAGTCATTACTTTCCACACGGGATTAATTCAATTTGTAATCAGTAAAAGTGACCATCGAATACAGTGACGAAAGTACGTACTTTTCAACAGAGGATCAAGAAAAATATATTAGAGAGCTTTTTGGGGATATCAGATCTGAATCTGATATTGATGCCGCTTCAGGTCCACTAATTACCAAAGGGGAAGTAGAACAAGCAATAGAACTTGCAAAAATAGAAATGCGCCTGGACCGGATCAAAACGGCTTCGGAACTAGAGAGCCATTATTTTGTCTTAATGTGCTCATCGAAAGATGTCGCGACGTCAGCGATAGTGTGTTCCTTTCTTCCATTGACTCTGAAAAGGCGGTTGATACGCAATGATAAAATGGTAGTAAATGGCAAAGATATTAGACTTATTGCCAATTTGTACTAGCACCAGAAAGCTGAAATACGATTGGAACATCAATTATCGGAGGAAGTCAATATCAAAAGCGGAGTGCGAGAGGGCTGCATTCTGTGTCGCATGCGTCTCAACCTCTAGACGGAAGACATATTCGTTGAAGCTCTTCAAGGAATCAATATAAATGGAGTTATTGTTAATAATATAAGATAGGCCGATGATACACTAATTGGAACGAAAAAGATCTACAAAATCTAATGAATAAGGTCTCCGACACATGTACTGAACTTGGCTTAAAACTCAATGTATGTCAACAAAACAAAATATACGGTCATCAGTAAAGCACGTGATATTAAAGGTAAAATTATCGTGATCGATGGCACGCATCTGACAAGGGTGCATCAATGATCATCAGGAACGGAGCATGAAGATCAAAACCGGAATAGATATAGCCAGAGCTGCCTTTATGAAAAGCTGGCTTTAAAATTCAGAATGAAACTGGTACGCTGCTATGTGTTCCCAATTCTCTTGTATGGCATAGAAGTATGAACACTGCCTAACTACTGGACGAAGTAAGCCTCAAGGAGAATAGCTTAAATATCTCGAATCATGCGAAATGTGGGTGTACCGACGATTACTAAGAAAGATAACATCGTGGCTAAAGAATTTAAGGCAGTGGTATGGGAAGTCTACAGTTCCGCTATTCCCAGCCGCTGTCAGCAGAACAATGATCGCCAACATGATCACCAACGATCGTTAAGCGGTCGTGGTATCAGAAGAAGAAGAGAGCGTGATGTTCGTAAAGCTGCAATTTTGAGAAACTTTAGGAAAATCGAGTTCCAATATCCTAAAATTATTTTATTTCCCCCAAGAGCCATGTCTTCAATTTCCATAAAGTGCGCAACTTTTCATCAATTTTTGAAAAAAAAAGTAGGGCAATTTGGACATCTAAAATATCTCTTCAAAACTTAGTCGTCTCAAACATGAAGCCCTCTATTTATAATGTATGACTTATTATTCTAAATACAGGTATCAAAGCAACAAAACACGTATATGGTGTAGAGCCGGATTTAACGAGAGAAGGGGGATCAATACCTGTAACTTTGAGTTTGCAAAAAGCTACTGGTAAAAATGTCCTATTACTTCCGGTAGGATGTGGAAACGATGGAGCCCATTCGCAGAACGAGAAAATTGACATTCGCAATTACATTGAGGGGGTTGGTATTCTGAGTAACCATTACTTCAAATAAGATGTGTTGATTATGTCTTTTTTTTTCAGACCAAACTGCTAGGGGCGTACCTCTATGAAGTGTCTCAGCTGTGAACATTCCTAGCACTATACCTGGACCTGGCAAATTATCTCTAATCGTAAAATTACCTTATTTACTGACAAATATTGCAAACTCATTGAACAATCAGAAACATAACAAACAATATATAACTAGACCTCTGAAAAAGAATGAAAATTTGTTAAATATTTAGAAAAATATATCATTCTTAATAACGAGTGGAGTTTAACTGCTTGTATTTCAAATATTTATGATCAAATATTTTTAGAACAGGGAAATTGAGAAAATGAGATTGACGTTAGTTTCGTGTCGCTGAAGCCCCCAACCTGCCCGGACTAATATAATAATTTCAGCTTACTTGCATTTTAGAGCTTAAACATTTTTTGCAGAAAAGAGAATTGTAGTCATTCAGAGTTAAATACTGTTAATCTTAGTGTTAGGGTTAAATTTAAGGAAGAATACGATTGATGCAAAATTCAATAATTTTAATAAACGCCCTGCACCGTCCACAGCCAAATAAATAATAAATAAACCCTTGGCAACGCCACCAGTTGTTTTCCCAACAGAATATCCCCCAGGGATAACTGCTTTTTTTGCTTCTACAATGAATTTTTAGATACCATGTTTTTAAGCAAAATTTTACTAAAATGGCAATAATCTGCCAACGTCGCAAGTGATAAAAACCAATTTACCGTGCATATGCAGCGTTTCAAGCTGCATTCCATGAGCTAATGAAAAATGGGTAGTTCTATTAAAAAAAAATACACTCTCAATTTTCCTCGCTTTTCTGAGACACTCCTCTATATCATATAATATATTTTTTAACTGTGCGTCAATAACTTTTATATGAAACTATTTTTCAAAAGTTCAACACCATCGTAATTAATGGACTCTATCGCACTACGACACTACGTCTCCCAAACGAACCCTCTCAAACGCCAATGTTAGGTCAATGAAGCAAATATGCGCCGGCTTACTGTATTATATAGTCTTTTTTTTTATTTGCTTGATTATAAATGTGCGTCCGTTATTGATAGTCCCTTTGTAAAGCCCTGGGGCTCTTCAACATTCTTAATTTGCGGGTGTGATCCAAAATTAAGTCGATTCCTAAAAGACATTGAGTATTAACTTTTTCTGTCGTCCCACTTTAGGACTTGTCCAAATGACTTGAACAAGTCGTAAGTTGATTTAAAATTTGAAGTTTAGTAGAACAGAGAAATGATCGCAATCCATAATCCCGTACGAATGAGTTGCGTCCGCAAAATACATTTATTAAAGGATGGTCTACATCGCTATAAAAGTAATGCTCATTAAAACATGCAAACACATAACATCTTATTGGTCTGGGGTTGGTTCTTTGTGCGTTTCTAGACTTTCGATTTTGGACTTTCCTTGGAAAGTGGTCCAGATTTAGTATCACCTTGATGTCGTCGATCTAGAACGAAAACGAATTATTTAGATATGGGGTATGAAATATACGTTGATTTGATCTGCTAACATAGATCCAAGACATCAAAAAACAATAAGTTTTAGGCTCTTAGTAAATTTCATTCCGATGCATTCTCGCAGATATTTGCAGAAGCATGGGTAATCGTACTCTACTTGAACTGACCGGACGGTTAAACACGAATATTACTAAATGGATCAGCCTCCTTTAAACGCCCTGTATTGTAGATTTTTTAGGGTGAGTGGTAAGCATAATAAAACATAGGTATCACATTGTAATTGTGATAAAGTTGTTGTGATAAAATAGTTATCGTGAGTGACATATGGATACCTATATAGAGTTGGCTTTTGAAAAAATATGCTTAAATATAGATACATACAGTACGATTCTTCTTCAGTCTTCAACCAAATTTTCCACAAACGCTTTGTTTACGAGATACAGTTCAATAGTTTCATTTTCTAAGCTTTTGCTACTGCGGTAGCTTTAATGGTATGATCAAATTTGAAACGATAGTTAATTTATTTCAGTGTGTCGAGTGTTGAAAGTTTTATTTAGTATGGTTATGTTTGCTTGTTCGTAGATATATTTTTTTGTTTTCTTACAACTATTTCTAGGGCCTACAGTAGCGAATACGTCATTGAGTTGTTGTAGCTTCTTGTTTCATTCTTGCAGATTATTTGCTATTAAGATTATGTCATCCGCAAATCGGAAATAATTTAGGTATACTCCGTCGATGTTTGCACCTTTGATGTCCCTTATAATTTCTTAAAAAAATATCTTCTAGTACGAGGGTGAATAGTGTGGGCGAGAAAGTGTCTCCTTGCCTCACCACTCGTTGCAGTTTTATGGGGTTTGTTTTTGTTTTTTTCGTCCAGTTTTATTTGTCCGTCTGATGTTCTTTATGATATGCGTATACCTTGAATCAATTCTGGCGTTTTATTGGGCTTCTAACACTGCCCATATTTCGATGAAGTCAAATGCTTTTTGGAAATCTACAAAAGCCACACGGAGCGGCACACTAACATTATTTTGATTAATTTATTAATCAATAAAATTAAT
>NW_026019116.1:990403-991383 GCF_020466585.1 Dendroctonus ponderosae
TAACATATAAAAGTTAACCTAAAAACTAGAAAGATAATAAATGTTTTTAAAATATATTTTTATACTGATATCACTTCGTCCCGATTCACTAGAATCTAAAGTGCCTAAGCCGATGTATCCGATGTTCCAAATCCTAAAGTATTGGAACTTTTAACGGGTGGCCAAAAAATTAGCTGAACCTAATAACAAGTGGTTGGATTACTTACCCGTTATTTTCACTGAATCACTACTAATATTCACTAAAGGATAGTACAAACTAACCAGTGAAAATAACGGAGATTTCCCGCACAAACAACAGGTACACCTGATCTGTCGTTATCCGTTCCAGGCATTATATTGAAAGACTTCCGAATGTTTCACATTTGGACGTCCGACATATGACGTCTTTATGCCTTCAGATACTTGTCCAATGACGTTCAAGACCAAAAATGCCCAATAAATGACGTCATATTAACGTCATTCCTGGGTACTAGGTTGGAGCTTGACGGTTTTACTTATTTTTGTTTGTGAGCATACTTTTTTAATTGATGTGTTTATGGTTTCTTTTATTTTTGGGGCTGGTTAGTTTATTTAGATTTTTCTAATTGTTTCTATTGGTGCTAGTCTTGTTTCTAATTCATTTTGGTTTTCAATTTGTTTCTGTGTCAGAGTTTCCGATGGTGGATAACGTTCTTGTTTAATCAGTTGGTTGCGTTCTGTTTTCAGGTTTGTCTTTATTCATTCCATATAAAATTTGTTCGCTACTGTCACGTCGGTGCATATTTTATTCTAACTGGAGAGAATATAGTCTGTGTCGTTTCTAGTTGTTCCGTCTGGGCTGTTTCAGGTCCAGTTACGTTGTTTGAGTATTTTGAAAAAGGTATTGAGGCAAAATATAGTTTTGTTGTTCAAGTAGCGATACCGCATCTCCCCCTTCTCGTCCAAGCCCAAAGTGGCCAATACAGGGTGATTCAAAATTGGCGTCATTCCTTTTAAGGGGT
>NW_026019116.1:991483-995405 GCF_020466585.1 Dendroctonus ponderosae
TCGTAAATTTTTCAGGTAAAACGGTTGAAACAAACATAAATTAAAATTGAACGGCCAATCTGAAAATAACAAAAAAAAGGGGGGGTTTTATTTAAAAAACCAGAGTTGGTTTTTTAAAAACCACACGTTTATGATGCACCCTGTATATTGGAAGGTAATTTTAGAATGTTGACCTTTTAAACGTGAAAAACTTTCGTTGGACGAATTTTCTTGTAAACTTCATATTTACTGAGATATCGCACTTTGACGCACTAATGAGCAACCCTGTATAGTCTTTTCTTTTATTTGCTTGATTATAAATGTGCGTCCGTTATTGATAGTCCCTTTGTAAAGCTCTGGGGCTCTTCAACATTCTTAATTTGCGGGTGTGATCCAAAATTAAGTCGATTCCTAAAAGACATTGAGTATTAATTTTTTCTGTCGTCCCACTTTAGGACTTGTCCAAATGACTTGAACAAGTAGTAAGTTGATTTAAAATTTGAAGTTCAGTAGAACAGAGAAATGATGGCAATCCATAATCCTGTACGAATGAGTTGCGTCCGCAAAAGACATTTATTAAAGGATGGTCTACATCGCTATAAAAGTTATGCTCATTAAAACATGCAAACACATAACATCTTATTGGTCTGGGGTTGGTTCTTTGTGCGTTTCTAGACTTTCGATTTTGGACTTTCCTTGGGAAGTGGTCCAGATATAGTATCATCTTGATGTCGTCGATCTAGAACGAAAACGAATTATTTAGATATGGGGTATGAAATATACGTTGATTTGATCTGCTAACATAGATCCAAGACATCAAAAAACAATAAGTTTTAGGCTCTTAGTAAATTTCATTCCGATGCATTCTCGCAGATATTTGCAGAAGCATGGGTAATCGTACTCTACTTGAACTGACCGGACGGTTAAACACGAATATTACTAAATGGATCAGCCTCCTTTAAACGCCCTGTATTGTAGATTTTTTAGGGTGAGTGGTAAGCATAATAAAACATAGGTATCACATTGTAATTGTGATAAAGTTGTTGTGATAAAATAGTTATCGTGAGTGACATATGGATACCTATATAGAGTTGGCTTTTGAAAAAATATGCTTAAATATAGATACATACAGTACGATTCTTCTTCAGTCTTCAACCAAATTTTCCACAAACGCTTTGTTTACGAGATACAGTTCAATAGTTTCATTTTCTAAGCTTTTGCTACTGCGGTAGCTTTAATGGTATGATCAAATTTGAAACGATAGTTAATTTATTTCAGTGTGTCGAGTGTTGAAAGTTTTATTTAGTATGGTTATGTTTGCTTGTTCGTAGATATATTTTTTTGTTTTCTTACAACTATTTCTAGGGCCTACAGTAGCGAATACGTCATTGAGTTGTTGTAGCTTCTTGTTTCATTCTTGCAGATTATTTGCTATTAAGATTATGTCATCCGCAAATCGGAAATAATTTAGGTATACTCCGTCGATGTTTGCACCTTTGATGTCCCTTATAATTTCTTAAAAAAATATCTTCTAGTACGAGGGTGAATAGTGTGGGCGAGAAAGTGTCTCCTTGCCTCACCACTCGTTGCAGTTTTATGGGGTTTGTTTTTGTTTTTTTCGTCCAGTTTTATTTGTCCGTCTGATGTTCTTTATGATATGCGTATACCTTGAATCAATTCTGGCGTTTTATTGGGCTTCTAACACTGCCCATATTTCGATGAAGTCAAATGCTTTTTGGAAATCTACAAAAGCCACACGGAGCGGCACACTAACATTATTTTGATTAATTTATTAATCAATAAAATTAATWAAAAAATTATTTTAATTTGATTATGTCTAACATTATTMTTGACSTGAACATTGAAGAAAAGTGCACTCGGTGCACTTTTMTACTAATGTTCTTATGGTCTGTAGGTGGTCTGTGATSCTCAAGTAGGTTAATATTTTGGTTAACAGCTCCTAAAGGTGTGATAAYATAGATATTGGTCTGTAGTTTTCAATATTTCTATTGCCTTCTTTTTCGAGTATTAGGATTACTTCTAAGTTATAYCAATCTTGTGCGATCTTTCCTTCTTTTATTATTTTATTAAATARAATCTTTAGTATTTGTTATATTYTTCTGCCGCCAATTTTCCGCATCTCTACAGTAATCCGGTCCCCTYCTGCACATTTATTGTTTTTTAGCTGACTGAGTGCCATTCTTATTTCTATGTTAGTTATTTCAGGTATTTYCGCTGAACCGATGTTAAGTATATTTCTTTCAGTTCGTTGTTGTTGTATGCTAGGCGAGTATAGCTTGATGTAGAATTTTTCTATGACTGTGCTTATCTCTTTAGAGCTGCCGTGGACAAAGTACGGCTAGCGTTGTTGGTAACCAACGTTCTGAAAGGACATGGTCCATAAAAAGACAACGTGCTTATCTCGTTTCTGCCTTGGACGATCACGATTTTCTCGTTTTTTATTTTATAATTTTTTCATTTTTCATCATGTAGTACTTTTCACTTATTGTGTCTTTTATGTTTGTCGGTACAGTTTTTACTATCCTTTCATACTTTCTTTTCCCTTCCTTGTTTAAAGTCTTAAAACTCTCTGTTGTTCGATCTTACTTTTCTCGCCTCTCACTGAGAAGTTTGACGGTAGGTACCTAGGTAACATTTTTGGTCTAGATGACTATATTGGTCCATGAACCAATTAGCTAGACGTACAACTGACGTAAGTAAGTCACTGCTTTATGACGTCTAAATGACTAGTTATTCAGACGTCTGAATGACGAGTCATAAAGACGCTTAAATGACGAATGCAAAAACGTAAATTAACCGCTAAGGTGAACCTTTATATAGATAGAGACAGATGCTCTAATACATCCAGATTTTATCTGTCTCAAAAATGGTAAATTGTAGGAATAATGATTTGGGAGTTTAGTATATAAAATTAATATAAACGGACTACAAAAGTTCTTTACTAACATATAAAAGTTAACCTAAAAACTAGAAAGATAATAAATGTTTTTAAAATATATTTTTATACTGATATCACTTCGTCCCGATTCACTAGAATCTAAAGTGCCTAAGCCGATGTATCCGATGTTCCAAATCCTAAAGTATTGGAACTTTTAACGGGTGGCCAAAAAATTAGCTGAACCTAATAACAAGTGGTTGGATTACTTACCCGTTATTTTCACTGAATCACTACTAATATTCACTAAAGGATAGTACAAACTAACCAGTGAAAATAACGGAGATTTCCCGCACAAACAACAGGTACACCTGATCTGTCGTTATCCGTTCCAGGCATTATATTGAAAGACTTCCGAATGTTTCACATTTGGACGTCCGACATATGACGTCTTTATGCCTTCAGATACTTGTCCAATGACGTTCAAGACCAAAAATGCCCAATAAATGACGTCATATTAACGTCATTCCTGGGTACTAGGTTGGAGCTTGACGGTTTTACTTATTTTTGTTTGTGAGCATACTTTTTTAATTGATGTGTTTATGGTTTCTTTTATTTTTGGGGCTGGTTAGTTTATTTAGATTTTTCTAATTGTTTCTATTGGTGCTAGTCTTGTTTCTAATTCATTTTGGTTTTCAATTTGTTTCTGTGTCAGAGTTTCCGATGGTGGATAACGTTCTTGTTTAATCAGTTGGTTGCGTTCTGTTTTCAGGTTTGTCTTTATTCATTCCATATAAAATTTGTTCGCTACTGTCACGTCGGTGCATATTTTATTCTAACTGGAGAGAATATAGTCTGTGTCGTTTCTAGTTGTTCCGTCTGGGCTGTTTCAGGTCCAGTTACGTTGTTTGAGTATTTTGAAAAAGGTATTGAGGCAAAATATAGTTTTGTTGTTCAAGTAGCGATACCGCATCTCCCCCTTCTCGTCCAAGCCCAAAGTGGCCAATACAGGGTGATTCAAAATTGGCGTCATTCCTTTTAAGGGGT
>NW_026019116.1:995505-1001696 GCF_020466585.1 Dendroctonus ponderosae
ATCACTCTGTGTAATGTTTCTCTCCGTCTTCTTTAAGCTATACAGTGGGGTCCAATAATAAACAAGAAGGTTCGGACATCCGCAGGCGAGATGGACAGAGGATATGCAACGACATACGAAAAAAAAACTGGAAAAGTTATTGGAAGAATCCTTTGTCCAGAAGTGGATATCTAGAGGCTAAAAAAGAAAAATTATTATCTTGGTGACGTCCCTTTCTTGATATTTTCTATAATCTAAATCTAAGTTGACTACAGTTTAAAAGTTCAACGAAATATTTCATAACCTCTTGAAGTTGTTGAACAAACAAAAGCTCAACTTTTGACACCATGTATCTTGAAAACAAAGCATTTGGGTACCTATCCTTACATGAACATGATATCTTGTTAGCATCAGTACGAATTAACTTAAAATTATGCAAGGCGATTTTTGGTTACCTTGTATTGAATATGCGTGCGAAAATCCTGTTTTTTACATTCAAATCTGGCTTGCTTGATTTTTCAGATCAATTCAACATTAAACAGTTATTACAAGTGGGAATTGGTCTACCCAAAAATACATAGAATAGATTGGGTATCATTATTCTGACTAACACAACAAAGTACCAATTACTCTAACAACCACACATTTAGAAACACAAGTGGCTAGTAGAAAACAAATCATATACAAACGTATTACTCTACAGTAAAAGTTGGATAGAGTTGGAAAGTTTTCAGTGAATACTGGATGTTGTTGAAATGGTCAAAATGCCAAATATAAAGTAATGTAAGTGATGCTTGAGCACAACAGTTTACGACCCGTGGTTAAATTATTGAAACTGGTCGTATGGTTATGGACGAGTGGTGTTGCTACATTTAGTAAAAAAACAAGCCGGTCTGACTAAATTTCAGGAAAAGTCAGTAAAAAAACGTCTCCAAACATCAGTTATTTTTCAATCATTTTGTTTTTGGTTTGCTATTTCATGTAACTTTAATTAGAAGAATCATAAAAGCAAGTGTTCGCAGGCTCCTCAGAAGTAATAAAATTAATAGTAAAGTCATTTGAAACACTTTATTTGAATAATAAAATATAAAATAATATTTTGAAGGAGGAATTAAATTAAAAAGATCTCCATACACTAATATAGTCTTATAGCTTTATACAGGCAGTTTAACAGACTTTTACGATCTGTTGGAACGAACAATAGAAACACTACCTAAGCACCATATGCGGATTCTATGTGGAGATGCCAAAGTAGGAAATGAGCCCAACCTAAGTCCCACTATTGGCCGGCACAGTCTCCACGACATGTCAAACGACAATGGACAAAGACTAACAGAATCAGCGGCAGCGAATAACATGCTGATAAAGTCTACAATGTTCCCGCGCTGGAATGTTCACAAACAAACATGGGTATCAAAAGATCACGTAACCCAAGACCAAATCGATCACATCGTTGTGGATGCTCGACACGGAAGTAGTATATTGGATGTACCGAGCCTTAGAGGAGTGGATGAGGACTAAGACCACTACCTAGCAAGAGCTAAACTAAAAACTAGAATATCATCCCATGAGTACAACACACCTACAAAGGAAAAGAATGAGAAATGGAATCCCACCAAACTACAAATTAAAGAAGAACAAGAAAAGTACATGCAGGAAATAAAGGAGGAATTGGAGCAACCTATAGAACAAACCGACTTTGAAGGAGCACTCTGGAACACACAGTTACAAAGGGGTTTTCGAACGGGTTTTCGAAGGAAAAGATCAACTATCGACCAGCTTTTCGCCTTAAGACAACTTCTCGTGAAAGGATGTGAATTCAATAAGACAATACATAACCTTTTTATGGACTTCAGACAAACGTATGACAGTGTGGAAAGAAACCAAGTGTGGAACGCAATGGCGGAACTCTCAATCCTAAGGAAACTCATTCAGATGAGAAAACTGTGTATGGACGGTGGTAGATCCAAGGTCCAAGTAGGCAGCGAACTATCTGAACAGTTCGAAATACAAAACGGGGTTATGCAGGGAGATGCCTTCTTACCCCTGTTGTTTAAGATCGTCCTGGAAAGAGCTATAAGACGGGCGGACATAAAAACTGAACTCCTATCAACTGAAGGTCCCAAACTAATACTGGCTTATGCAGATGACATTGACCTGATCGGTAACACTATTCTAAGACTGAAAGAATTCAATAAAATAGATGGAACATCTAGCAAAATTAGTCTAATGATAAATGAAGAAAATACTAAATACGTGTGTGTAAACCGACTCGGAAGAAGAGACAGAATAGGACAAAACGTATCAATAAACATGTACAACTTTGAAAGAGTGGAACGTTTCAAAAATTTAAGTGCAACAATCACAGTAGATAACGATATCACCGAAGAAATGAAAGAAAGAATCCAAGCCACAAATCGATGTCTGTACTCCTTAAACAATCTCCTTAAGTCAAAAAACCTGACCCGGATATCCAAAGTAAAAATATATAAGAGTATTATTCAGGGACCCGGACCGGAACCGATATGGACCCAAAACCGGAACGGAACCGACCGTTTTTTTTTGGACCGGAATTGATATTTGAGATTAACAAACTGTTAGGTGCTGAACCAGAACAGAAATATTTTATTTCGGTTTTTTCGGGGTTTTTTCGGTTCTGCTTGTAACGTTTGAAAGAAATTACATATTACAAGAGCAAATGAAACTAATCCGTCTGCAAATGAATATGAAATTACGTTTCTGTGTTCTGGTGAGCGGCGGTGTACTATTAATGTGCCGACAAAGGGTCGGTACTTCTTTTAGTTAGTTCCTGGAATCGTTTTAATAGTCGGCGCCGCGACGCCGTCAAAGAGAGGATAACTTGAGTACTTAATATCCTACCGATTAATTGCCTCTCCACTGCGCAATTTGGAAATGACAAAGTTGGCATCCTTAACATTTACAAAACAAAAATAACTCTGCACGGTTAGAATCTATGCGCTTACTGATGCCTACAATTATGGGTCGAAAAATAACAAATGTTGCTCACGGGCAGTTTGACTTCATTAAAATAGAAGATAAATCTGTTTGCAAATTGTGTCAATAAAGGTAGGTAATTAAGTTATGTAATGTTTCTTGATAAGATATTGTTTGAGGAGGTTACGTAATTGTGTAAAATGTCATCATCTACCATGAAAGATTATATAAATAAATACTCTAGGCAGCCGGAAATTGAACATTTTAAGACATTGATAAGCGCAAAATTAACGGCTATATTACCAATTTTACGAATTACAAGGCTATATTACCAATTTTCCCCGTAACTGCCTGGCAATATTTCGTGTGTTATAACTGTTAATTTGTAAAACTGTAGCAACCGGTATCGTTTCATCACCAGTTGGCAAGATTTTATTTTTTGCAACTGGTTACGAAAAGTAGAACGTTTCGTCACTGTTATCAGTTTGAAAAAGTGTCAAAAGTGTTGACTTCAACAGTCAAAATTGGAGAAAATATTTTTTTTTACTACTAACCTGAGAAGTCACTATTATTTACTTTACTCATAAATATACAGGGTGTACCGTAAATATGTAAAAATATTTTAACAGCGTGTTCTTCAAGTCATTTTATAAAGGGGTTTTCCTAAAACATTTTTTCATTTGAGGTTTCATTGTTGAGATATTTGATTTTCAAAATGGCGGAAAATATTAGTTTTTGTTGTGTTTCTTTAAAACGGTTAAAACGTGTAAACTTCAATTTTGGTATACATGATAATCTAATTGAGTGCCATTATATGAACGCAAAGAAAACGATTTAATTTTTTTGCGGGCAAACTAGTGGTATTAGGAAAAAACAATGAGAGATAAAATGTAGGCAAATAATTTGTAGTATTTAAAAAAATATGCGGATAAAAGTCTATATGCACACAAAAAAGTTCTGAACAAAATAAAAGTATGGGTTCCACATTTCTACCCTATATAAAAGTAAACTGAACCACAAAACAGTACCATAGAATGGCACTCAATTAGATTATAATGTATACCAAAATTCAAGTTTATATGTTTAACCGTTTTAAAGAAACAGAACAAAAACTTTTTTTTCACACGTAAAACCAATTTTCCGCCATTTTGGAAGTCAAATATCTCAACAATGAAACTTCAAATTGAAAAAATTCTCAGGAAAATGACCCTCTAAAATGACTAGAAGGACACGTTGTTAAAATATTTTAACATATTTACGGAACACCCTGTATGTATAATATATGTCACTTTATGTGTCAAAACAATAAACTTAAATAATTAAAATTAGAAAAAAACTGAGCTTGTCTGGTAAAATCACGTCATATCTAGAATTTCTATATTAACGCACAAAAATACGGACGTCTGATGTAACTGTCTGATGTAACTGACTTATAATTCGGTGTCTACAGAATGTCTTTTTTAATATTTTTTTGTCTGTCTTTTTTAAATAATAAATTTATTAAAACTTTTTTTAATTTATAGGAATTCCAAATATCACGGGATCGTCCTTGTTTGTGAATTAAACTGTATCTATTATCTAGGGTCATCACACCACAAATTTAAAGAAACACCTTGTTCGATTACATAATTTTGCCGAAAATCAAGTAGAGACAAACACAAAACGACCATCAATCAACTCAACCATCTTTAAGTGATAGGAATACCATTAAAATGGATATAACGGAGAAACATCTAATTGATTTGAATTCACTTTAATGGATAATTCCGGATTTAAAAAAAGATTAAAGGAACAATTATTTGTGAGGACCAACCGACTTTTCAATCGAAAAGAACAAATACCGTACGTTTATACACTATTTATAAAATATTTTTTTAAGTTGAATTATTTTAGTTTTTCGATCACCAACAAAGCAACATTTGAAATTGAAATGTTGGACAAAAGCAACTCTTCAAAAGATGGTGAAGACATGAACCAGGAAGAACAATGTTTAAACGGAAATAAGAGGAATTGACGAAGTTGTGGACCTGAGTGAAAACGGAAAGAAGAGAAAAGCTCTAAGTCAAAAATTCATTGACAAATTACTTTTCAAAAATACAACTGTTAAATTAATTTTTGTATGGGAGTCTTTATTGCAATGTTGTTTCATTTAATGTTACCTGAATTTCAATCCTTGCGTGGGGTTGCTAGTCCTCCTACACTCCTACCATACAACCAGCCGAAGTACCGTATGAAGCAGTGGATCGTTTGCGCATCTTTTATCTTGTATAATACAACAAGCAAGGAAAAAGATAGTGATAGATTAGACTTTGTCCTCTCTTTGTCCTCGTTCGATGTTATATATACAGGGTGATTCAAAATTGGCGTCATTCCTTTTAAGGGGTGATAGAGGCTCACTTGGAGAGCACGAGAAAAATATAGAAAAATTTTTTTTCGAAAATTTCTAGAAGATGTTGAACCATTGTACAGCTGATTGATGTATAGTTGAAGATCGAATTTCAACTTTGTTATTAAGCATTATTTTGAAATTGTTCCATCTTTAATTGGTAGCATATTGAAATACTTAAGCACTCAAAAAGACAAATTACGATCTTTGCTTCAAATTACGAAAATTTTTGATGTAAAAAAAGTTCTCTTCTACAATTTTTTTATGAAAAGGCAGAGTGGCAATAAGTTTGTTTGTCAAGTATCTGTATCTAAAATACATAAAAAATATTGTCCTACCGCGGCATTTTAAGTTTTGCGAAATATTCTAGTTAAGAAAGTCACTCAAATCATAAATCATTAAAATCCCAAAAAATTTAGACTTGTGTATAGCAGCGTGTGATATTTCTTATAATACCGGTCACACGGCCGGCTGCATCCGGAGTCTCATTCGCATTGGCATACCGTTGTAAGTGTATCGTGACCAGCGACAATATTAAAATTATATAATTAGTATTGCCATGCTTTAAACAAGTTTAAAACTTCATCGAAATTCACGAAACTTCACCAGCCTTCGATTTTATTACTCGTAAGGAAACTAGCGATATTTACTTGCAATATTTTTTAAAAATAGATTGAAATATAAGAGAAACTGAGAAAAAAATCCAAAAAATTACTGGTGTATGGAGACTCTTTTACAGACAGTACATCTGCTATTAATAGTCGCAGAGGTGATAAAACATCGGCAAAAAGTGATGTGCGCTGTGATAACAGCAAACGCTCTTTATTTGCTTTCCACTAATAGGGTGTTTTCATTGTATCAAAAATTCCTA
>NW_026019116.1:1001909-1078075 GCF_020466585.1 Dendroctonus ponderosae
TCAGCTCAAATTCAAATTATTCATAAATCTCTAAAACGCAATCGTATTGGTTGTGACGTCTCTGGTCATATAAATAGCGGATTGTTTACGTTCTGTGTATAGTGTTTAGTTGTGTGGTTGTGTTTCATTAATTATTTTGTGGCCTTAAATAATTAAAGCGTCAACAAACAATTTACCATGTGTACATATTTTTATGGTTACCGAATTTTGAAAAGACGACGAACGCTTTAATTCAGCCGAATTTAAGGGTATCAAAGCAGCAGCGTAAGTGAAAATCCGTAAATTCATTATTAGTTACTCTCTCCTTAATATACTAATCTGTCTGTATTGGTTTAAATTAGGTAAATAATATATATAATTTCACTTATTCAACTTAACCTAACCTATACACGTGACTGCTTTAAAAGTAAAACGAACTTTTAAATTTGTATTTTGGGCATCAAGAGAATAACATGGTAAAATCGGATATGTGGAATTGAAACGCGAGGGTTCTTTGTGCACAGTACAAGGTAGAATTTGCTCAGAACACAGAGTACGATCGAAGGCATATTCAGTCTGGCTCATCATTAGCAGTACTTCAATAGTTGGAGACTAAACACCACTCGGCCAAAAACGTGATCTCCGGAAAATTAGTATTATATATTCTGTTTGTTTGCATATATGTCAAGTAAAAGAAGGCAAGAAGAACATCTAGAAAACATGTACCTACAAACTTAGCTCTGAATGATTACTCACCAGTTGAAACACTCTTCTGCACCACATATACGAAAAATATTAGTAAATGGCCAAGAAATTATTATGATCGGGAATGTTAGGCTTTATAGCATAATGGAAGTTAATTCTATAATCTGAAAGTTTAAACTTACCCTCTTCTGATGGTTGGGAGCCATTTCGGTTGGCAATGTGGCTATGGCGAAGAGCTGATAAAAAACTTCATCAACCTGATAGTTCTTTTTAGCAGACGTTTCCACAAAAGTACAGTAAGAACCCTGACTATTGCAGTACATTTGCACCTCGTCTGCACTAACCGTTCTGAAATCACTTACACTTATTTAAAGGCATTTAGACGTTTTCTTCAAAGTTACCGCATTTCCTTGTCACATTTATTTCCTGCAAATACCATAGGTATTGGTGGTTTACACTTTTTCCCTTTTTGACTTCCGCCACTTTTTGCATTGCTCGCATTTTGTTTGGTTTCAATTATTTCTTTTCTTAGTTTTTTCGCCTCGTCGAATGATCCACGGCTGTCCAAACTGAACACAATAACAAACAATTCGCCTAAAAATTGTCCAGTACAGTGCCAGTCACATACAGTAAAAAAGCCCAGTACCAGTCAAAAATGATAGTCTTCTCATAGCTGGGAAAGGGTGATTGCCGGAAGTATCCAAAATATCCAACTGATACGTTTCTCCCCGAATTTTGTAAATTTTTCTGTGAAAATTTTCTATTGTAGGAGTATAACTGTCGTAAAATTTGCCTCCTAGAAATCTCGAAACCAGTGAAGTTTTTCCAGATCTGGCTGCTCCTAAGGAAGCAATATCATCGAGAAGCTAGAGATTCTTATTATATATTTTCTTGATCCCCTGGTTGAAAGTACGTGCTTTCGCCACTGTTTTCGGTTACTTTTATCCATTACAAATTTTCGTGTGGAAAGTAATAACTTTCGCCACGCAGACTGACAGCTTGACTTTGTCACTGACTGTCAGCTGACTATTTTGACAACAATTTAAAAGCTTTTTTTTTCAAAATCTTATACTTTTCCCGGCTAGTTTCCACCGAGGATCAAGAAAAATAGTATACGGTACGAAAGTTGAATGACCGCCAATGCGTGCATGAAGCCCTCGGCTTGTCCTCGGGCGTCAACTTCAAGCAGTGACGAAATTTCGACTTTCGTCTCTTGTGCCGTATTGTGCTATTTATACAGGGTGATTAAAAATTGACGTCATTCCTCTGGGGGTGTTTCGGGAGTACAGGAAAAACAGTAGAAACCTAGATCAGAAGGATGGCCACAATGTTTTTCAATGAAATCTGCCTAATTATTATTACGTAAATAGCTGTTGCTTCTTAATTATTACAAACTGCAGTAACCATGGGTAATCAAAAAACTTAGAGAGGAACAAAGTAGAAACAAGTACTTTGAGGTTATGACAACTTTGCCACGGGACAGGAATTTGCCACTTTGTCCAGGAATGTTCTGTGCATTTTGCGGTCAATGATGTTAAAGGTTGGAATGTATCATTGATCAATGTCGACATGGAAATCATTTGGAGAGGCATGTGTCCAGGAGTGGATATCTAGAGGCTAAAGAAGGAGAAAAAGACAGTGTGTTACTAAATTGACTGTACAACGGAACCACAAATTTCCTACCCGAATGTGTTTTTTCATTTATGTTTTTTTTTTGTTAATGTTTTCGCTCTGATCTAATCTATTAGACGAAACATCTGAAAAGGAATAAACAATGAGAACAAATTTGTATATACTTTCCTGACTGTGTTTCAATTCTAAATCAAATTTATTCCTGGGCTTCAGTCATTTATTGTCTCTATTAATCAATCAAAATACGTTTCGGTGTATTTTTCCACCATCATCAGTTTTTATGTGTAGCGTTGTTGCTGCTTTAAGCCTTGGCATGCATTTTCATAAATAAACGCATAAAAACTGATAATGGTGGGAAAATACACCAAAACGTATTTTGATTGATAAATAGAGACAATAAATGACTGAAACCCAGGAATAAATTTGATTTGGAATGAGAACAAATGCTAAAATTAGGAGATTAATCAAGGATGGGGATGTGGTACAAAAAATCAAGAAGACAGAGAAGAAGATCAAGGAGAAGCTGAATAGAAGGAATATATGAGGAGATTAGAGATAGAGGTTTGGAGCGAGACGTTTGTCTTTTTGAACCCGAATTACATGATAAAGAAAATTTCAATAAATTGACACCTGTGCCCACTTCTAGTTTTAATTAATGAAATGGAAGTCTAACTTTTCAAAATCAATTTTCCAGGATCAAAGTATTTAGAGCTAGGTTTTTACGGACTTATTACATTTATATATAAAAAATGTTATATATTTAATATGCAGTGTGATCCAAAATTAGCGTCATTCCTTTTAAGGGGTAATACGGGCTCACTTGGAGAGTACCAGAAAAATATTGAAATGTTTTTTTTTAATAAAGTTTAAGGTTTAATAAAATAAAATTACGATTTTTGCTTCAAATAATGATTTTTTTTATATTAAAAAAGTTCTTTTCTACAATTTTGTGATGGAAAGTCAGCGCGGCAATGACGTTTTTTTGTCATTAAAAGATAGTTTCAGGTAGATAGCCTTTGTCAATAATAACATTAATTTGTCAGACTATGCCTTACTTTCAAACTGCTTTCACGAATTGGCGGACATGCGATTGGTTCAGGAGAAATCTCACAGTAACATAGCAGATGCTGTAAGAAATCACGCTAACGAAGGTACGCCTTCCAGGGGTACTCAGAGCATTGCACAACAACTGACACTTTCCCAGGTACCAAAAAAATATCGAGGAAGGACTACATTTTGACAACGTATGTAAGATACACTCAGCACAAAGACACATTAAACCAAGCGCTTACTGAACACAGGTACGAATTGAGCAGAAGTTAATTAACCGAATTCGACAAGTTGCTCGAAAAGAGTAGATAATAAGGTGATTACACAGGCACTAACTTGTTTGGTGTTAAGGAGTCAAATGTATGTTTGTTAGTAATTTGTAAACAAATTAATTTAATAATAATAATTCAAGTTTATGAGGCCAATAATTGACATTTCTTCTTGAATTTACCGTTTATCCTTGTCCATTTCGGTATAATTCCATGGTTACCGGAGTTTTTAATAATTAGGAAGCAACAGGTATTTACGTTATGTCAATTAGGCAGATTACCTTGAAAACCATCCTTGCCGTCTTTCGAATATAGTTTTTTGCTATTATTAATTTAATAACCATAATTTTTAATGGTATAAATGTATATTTATTAATTTATTTGTATGGCTGTTTTTGAAAAAATAGCAGAATTGCTATCGAACCATTAACATATAAAGACTAAAACAACTTTGTTTATTATTGGGATTTTCTTTTACAACCTGAGCATTGAGAGCATGAGATTCGTAGACCGGCATTACGTTCTGAGAAGAAAATTTATTTTTCATTGACCAAATTTTCTTTATAAATTAATAAAATTGAGCATGAGATACTTTATCTTTACAAAGATAAAGTATCTCAAGGCAAATTGCTCTAATAAAAACATTCAAAATTAAAGAGCATATTTTACAAAACAGATCTCAAGAACAACAAACGAATAACCTGTTGTATATTCTGTTGTATGTTGTATTGTTGTATATATAAGTTGAGACTGCATTTTCAGTTTAATATAACAAATGAAATTTCATGGACATCATGCATATAAGCGTTTCATTAAATGTGTTTACGCACTTTTAAATTCTAGCAACTAAGAAGTTGGAAATCAATATTCCAAGATAATGCCATTGTAGTGGAAAAAATGTATTACATATCGACCAATAAATGTAGTTGGAGAAATTTCAAAATCGCATGAGAAGTCTTACAACAAAATAGCAGGAAGACAGTTGACGAGAATGTAAATGAACAATTATATTATGGTCCCAAATAAATAGGGATCTGCGAATGACATTTTTTCTAGATCGCTGTACTAAGAATAAGATTTTTTTCAATTTCAAAAGCTAAATTGGAACATTATCTAAACTTTAAAGCAGATGTTGGGAGAAGCAAGTTTGTGGTTAGAGCAAGACCAGTTTAAAAGTATAATTGTGTTTCTATTGTGGTTAGGCTATATATCGGAAAAATGTAGCAAGAATTGCATATTGTATGTGTGTATCTAAAGCATGAAACTAGTAAAATCTCACCTAACATCACTAATCGGTAACAGTTTTTGGAGGCCAACGCTGAATCACTGCAGGAACTAGTGCCGGCCGTCGAATTGCATTGAGACCCTGGGTTGGTGACTCTGATTTGTTCATTTGACGTTAGTTTCGGGTTACTCACTGGTTTACCGTTTTGAGTTGTTGTCCCAAAACAAGTAAAACAAGACGAGAAGTTCATTTTGATTATTATACTTTCTGCATCCACGTTAGATGCTAGAAATCGCAACCAAATTAAAACATCATGTTAAATCACGTTCGCTCACTAAACTACAACAAAAAGCAAGTACATAGTTCCCAAAATTCGAGGAATATTTGGAAAAATGTCGTGGTGATTTGCATTACTAGGTCAACTCTTTGCTTCACGTTCTGCGCCGGAGAAACCGCAGGGATGTAGGACCGCCCTTAAAAATCGATTGAAATCTCGGCACTGGTATAGCAGATTTCTCGTTTCCAGCGGCATTAGCGTAAAACGCTGCTGAAAATTATTAATAACAGACATGCGATCATATTTTGAAAGATCGTAGTATAATCTAGATACACGTCTGATATTGGCCAAAAAAACATTATTTTCGGGGGTAATTGCACAAGTGCTTCAAAATTACCGATAATTTTGCATGAAAGCTTGTTGTCTATTTTATTTTCATATTGTGTTATTTTTAGTGCTAGTTTATTTTAACATTGTGTCGCAAAAGCTCGACTCCGAAGGAGGAGGACTTTTTTGTACCCATATGAAAATAAACGAATGCAGTTTTCACAAGACAACAAGCTCAAATGCAAAATTATCTGTTTATTTTGATACACGAGTGTAATTTTGATGAATATATCCTGAGTGAACAAAGTAAATGTGGATTCATTTTATTAATTACCTCTGTAATTTTTCGATAATTACACACTTCAAACGGACAGACTATCATACGAAAGAAATATTCGCTGTAACTTTTTTTGGAAATTATCGAATTACCGTTTATTAATCCCTTTTTGCCCTATGGCCCGTGTTGGCTCAAATTATCGCATTTTAGTCTTGTATTTTATTATCGTTCGATAGTGTTTGTGATGTCACGCCCTTTAAGATGACGTGTAAATTACATTTTTTTGGTCTGGTATGAGCCCATGAACCGTTTACCTAACCTAAGTGAGTCATAGCTTTATGACGTCTAAATGACAAGTCATAAAGAGGCCTATATGGCGAATGTAACAGCTTTAATTAGAGATTAAGCTGAATCTTTGGGTATACTGGGTGATTTAAAATTGGCGTCATTCCTCTGGAGGTGTTGTCTGGCGGTATTTTAAAAGTACAAAAAAAATAGTTAAAAAAATTATCGTTATTAAAAACTGAGAAACTTGCAAAACTTATATCAGAAAGATGGCAACAATGTTTTTCAAGGTTATCTGCCTAATTAACATTACGTAAAAACCTGTTTCTTCGTAATTATTTAAAACTCCAATAACCATGGAATTATACAGAGTGGCAATAAAATATATAAGGATAGACCGTCAATTCAACAGGATTCGTTGAATGTAGGAACGTACTTTTTCGAAATGTCAATTATTGTCCTCATAACCTCGAATTATTAATTTGTTTACAAATTACATTTAAAAATTAATTTGTGTCTTTAACTCCAAACAACTTAGAGCCTGTCTAATCAGCTTATTACCCACTCTTCTTGAGCAGCTTTTCGTATTCAGTTAATTAACTCATGCTCAATTTGTACCGGTGTTCAGTAAGCTATTGGATTAATGTGTCCTTGTGCTAAGTGTATCGTACATACGTTGTCGGAATGTATCCCAGCCTGTGTTTTATGTCACGTGTATTTCATCCATCTTTTGTATTTGGTCTTTTGTTAAAACATTTCTTAATAGCAACAGATTAAAACCTTCATTTATTATTTCCGTTGTTTAAATTACTGCCAACAAACTCCTTCATCAAGGGTCCCTTACTGGTTTCAATTTACATAAAATCTTTAACAGATATGCTGTTGGATAATGGTGTGATCGACTTCTATGCTGACGACACAGTCGTGGCTTTCGTGGGGGAAACGAAAGGTTTGGGAGGGGGTATACGAGAGGACCGCTCTCGGATTGGATGAAATAAAAAATTGACTTGACTAATTCAAATTGACTCTGAATGTTGACAAATCAAATTACATAGCCTTCTCCCTAAGAGCAGCAAATCGTCCCAAAAATAAATGGAATTAAAAACGAAATAAAAGAGGTACCATCTACTACGTATTTAAGGGTAATAGTTGATCAACATCTAAAGTGAAAACAGCATATTTCTAGATAGACTAATAATCTTAAGAAATAAATTCGAAAATTTTATATGATTAGCTACATCTGAAATGAATATCTTTTAATTTGTGTATACAAAGCCACAGTAGAGGCCTTACTTACATATGCTATAATACTATGGGGAAATTCATACGAAAATGCTCTAAAGCCCTTGACAACAATTCAAATCTATATTCTTAAAAAAAATTTCAGAAAAATAAAATGTTTCCAACAAGAAAGATCCTTGTTTGTCTTGAGTGTCTGTTCTCATGCATATCAGAATCCCACAATGGCAAAATGTATTGATCACTCGTACCCCGCCAGGTTTAATGTTGAAAAAACCCTTAAAATTCCAAATGGTTGTACGAATTTAAATCTTAGATCTGTGGACTATCTTGGTGCTAAAATATTCGACTTTCTACCGACGGCAGTGAGAGCAACTGAAAATAAGCGGGTTTTTCAACAGAAATGCATATACTTTGTGCTCACTGATTTTGAGAGTTTTACTGTCCTATTCTGAGTGTCTGTAGCCAATGAAGTATCACTTAACAGAAAAAAATTCTTATAATTGATTAATATTAAATATTCAGAAACTCTACTGGTACATACAGAAATTTGTTTTTTAGGTACCTATTTGAATGTGTTAGAATTGTTTTAATATGGGAATGTAAAACTGCCTTTAAAAACATTTATTGTAACATATTGAGTATTGAGTATTTGCTGCTTGTTCCGGAAGTCCTTACAGCGCCGCTTCGGTGATAACAAGGACTGATAGCAAGGTTTCCTACCTTCGCCAAGACAGATTGCTCCTCGGGTTTTAGAGAAAGACTGCTGAGATTAACAACAGTTCGTGCTGGGTCCAGGCCTGGTGTTGTTTAGGTTGTTCTCTTTAATTTCATCAATTTTGTTATTTTTTGCTTCTGCCTCTACGTGGCGCTGTCTAGTTTTATGAACCAAGCCACCTCTGGAGATGCAAGCCAGTCTTGCTTGCAAAACGTCAGTAAGTCAAGTGAAGTTTTATTTTAGAAAAAAGAGAAGAGAAGGAAAAGAAGAAAAACCTTGAAAGGATATGTCCACCTACCTCTCTACCATTTAAAGTGGTAAGTTCCAGTTTTCCTGCTCTCCCTTGTGCGAAGTTATAAGGAGCTAGAATGTGTTTTTTTGGAAATGTCCTTCTTTTATTAGACTGGCAAAATCAGCTTTATTTTTACGTGACATTTTTAATAAAATAATTCACATTGAGCAAGTGGAGGAAGTATTGTATTGAATAAATTTAAATGATCATAGTACGCATGCAAATCTCAAGATTCGTTCAAATGTTCTTAACGCAAGTCATAATATTAACAAATTAGTAATATAAATAGATAACAACTTTTAACTAATTAATAATTACAGTAACAAATCAACAAAGTTTTGATTATACATTACATCCTTAGTGATTTAACTAACAAATAATGCTAATTCTGTAAAATAAGTGTTAATAGTTTACAAGGCAAAATACGAGAAGACATAAGTGTTTTATATATAGAAATATTTTTTTAAACCGTTCACATATTCCTAAACGTATAAGGCAAGTGTCATAATTTGCGGTACGGTATAGTTTTTCGCGTACTGAAAGTAAAAATAAGAACTAATTCAGATTAGTGAAAAACAAATAAAACCAAGTACTGGTTTCACTTGCCATCAGGAACAATTCCCTTGCTGTGTGGAAAATACTTTTCCTATAATTGGTGAAATAAAATATTATTACTCAACTTTGAACTAAATTTTGAACGGAACAGAATTAATTTTAGAATCAGTGAGACGTATCAACACATGAACAGCTCGCACATAAATAGTCGGAACGGAAAGTTATATTAATTTTTACACGGGTATACCAAAAGTGGCGCAAACTATAAAAATTGACGATGAGCAGACGTATTTGATAAAAGTTCGTTTAGCACTCGTGTTATCGATGCTGATGATTTCATTCGAACTAGAGCAGATCAATGCACAAAAGTCAAAGTCTGCATTCAACTTTTATTCATTGGACGCAGAGTTACTTTCCGCGTTTTATGCCTTGCAGCGTTGAATATATTTATGGAATAATAGATCTTGCAACTGCAACAAATCTACTTCGTCTTCAGTCAACGTGTAAATGCAACTACAAAAATTTCAGATTTCGAAATTTTTACTTATGGTTATTTTTGAAAACAACAACAAGCGACAAATAAATCAAAACAAATTATTATTATTTTTTAACTTCATAAAATTTATATAATAAAATTATTATTAATTGTAAAACATTTGCATTTCTCTATATGTGCCAAAATGATTACTTGATGTTTCGGTATACCCTTTTCATTTTTTTTGTTGCTGGAGTTTTACCTAACAGTCACGATCCAATTGTTATGAAATAAATATGCAAAAAGTTAGTCAAGTCTGCATAGACAGTTATTTTCGGAACAAATAGGGATATTAGAAAAGGAAATATTTTATAGGTCTTTGGGCGGATTGAAATACTCCCAGTGATGGAGGTGAACCACTGTGCGTTCTTCTCCGTAGCCAAGCAAAATCAGACCGGCGATTAAAACTAACAAAATAACCATAAAAACATGCAGGTCTTGATTTCCGTCCGAATTCCTCAAAAACTTCTGAGTCAAATCGAAAATCAGTCTTTTAAGGGCGTTGTTGAGGCGAGAACCGCACGCCTCAATGAGACGTCTTGATAGTTCCGGAATGGATGCTTCGCTACCACGTCTGGACATCCTGCGGGAACGTCGATGAGCTGCAGAAGAAACTTCTTCTTCAGAAGTTGAGCGAGACCTGAAAGTACAAGTTACCTTTATTGCATACATTTCAACTCCGTTTTCGTTGTTTATATCATAAAATCCTACGGTGGTAGAAGTAGTAGAAGATAAAAACAGTATAGTACCTAAACACAGGCAATTCAACCCGAATTAAAGTTGATCATGGGGGATAGCATAAGCCCGTTCCTGTTCACGCTGATTATGGACGAGCGCATTGAAGAGATCAGCGGCTTAAGAATGGGGTATAGGATCAACATAAAACCCATTAGCATAATTTGCTAAGCTGAAGACGCGACAATATTGGTAGAAATGGAGGACAATTTGCCAAGACAACTTCATAGATTCAATCAGGGCAGCACATAATTTAATTTGCAAGTATCAATATGCAAGACAAAATGTATGACATTTGCCAGGGAACCAACGAGATGTAAGCCGGTTATAAATAATGAAATTATCGGACAAATCACAACTTTTAGATACCTTGGAGCGGATATTTCTAGCCGCAACAAACCAACTGAAGATCTTAAATCCCAGATCAACAAAGCCTCGTTAACATCCGGTTGCTTAAGAGACGTCATATAGAACAAGAAACATATGAGCATCGACAGTAAAGTGCGAGTATACAAAACATACGGAAGACGATTACTCACCTATGGCATCGAGACCCGAGCAGACACAAACAAAATAAAATGTATGTTAAGAAATTTGTATGTGTGAAGTAAAAATGTTTGAATCTTTGGAAATATAATTCCAGTTTTGGAAAGATAAGAATATCATAACAAGTACACGCAGTCAGGAAAATAAAACCGAATATGTTAAGAATGGCAAAGATGAAAACTCTAAGGTTAATAGCGGGAAAACACTACGGGATAGAGTGAGGAGCGCGGTCCAAAAACGAGATAGACTATAATCTAACATCGAACCCCCAATTATGCTCGGACGTGTCAGATTTTTTAGCGCCAGGATCCATGTCAATACTCAACACCAGAGAAAAGCTCCAGTAAAGAGAAATACGCCCAACCACCGGTAAATTACCAGAGAAAGAGGACGAATTGGGCAAATTGAATAGCAGCAGAATAGGCACATTGATAAGAAGCGTCTGTTGAAGATACGCTAAACATGAAACTTCACGCACTCACAACGAAGATCACCTCTAGTATTAGAAACGCAGTGCGGAAAGTCTGTAGGCACTCTCCAAATTCCGAAATTCACTTTAGAAACAGAACAACTCATCGAAGAAGGGCGGAAAGCAGGCAAAAACTCACCAAGGTATGGGGACCTGAATAAGATCGTCAAGAAGATCATCAGGAACGATCAGAGAGCTTATAATACGAGGACGATCGTAGAAGCATTATAAAACAACAAAAACATGACGATTGTCCGTTCCGAGAAATCTGAAGGTAAAATGATTATCCACAAGATGAAAAAGGATCAGGGAGTCATTGAGAGTGAAAGAGGAAAGATCTCAGAAATTATTGAGAGACTCTATCGATGACTATACAGCCCATCGGTGACACCAGATCAAGAAGGTCAAATTCATCAGCCAGTCCTAAACGTAGGATCAGAGGAATTAGGAATTAGCGCCCATTGATGGATAAGAACTTAATGTCCAATTTGTGCGTATTTTCGCTGCTAAGTCATACCGGAGCACAATGCTGCGCTATCGAGTATGTCAGGGCCACTGCGGTAGTCCGTAACGTGCTCAGGAAAAGTCCGCTGGTTTCCTAAGCGTGTTACTTCTATATTTTCCTTCTGATCGACTAGAAATGTTTATGGGCTTTAACCTCCACTTTTTATGGTAAGCATTAAGTCTCGACAGGTCGAAGGAGAGGACGATCTCGGCGGGCTCCAGTTCTTTGTGTTGATACACACTGACATATCATCAGCATACATGAATTTCCACGACTTGGTACTCGGCATGTCGCTTATGTAAACACTGAACCCGACGGGGCCAGCACCGATCCCTGGAGGAGGCCGTTTTTAAATAGTTCTTGGGTGGCTTGTATTACCATTTATTTCCACTACAACTCCTCTGTTACTCAACATGGATTGGACGAGTTTTGTTATTTTATAATAAGGGATCACTGTCTGTAGTTCGTAGATCATCCCCTTTTCCCAAACGGTGTCATAGGCAGATGACAGATCCATGAACGCGGTATAGCTCTTGAGACCTCTCGTAAACCCCGTTTCGGTGTGGGTAGTCAGGGCCCATACCTGGTCACAGCAGCTTCTACCCGGCCTGACCAATTTAGATTTTGCTTTAATGCATATTCTGCTGAAGGTTAGCCGTTCAAGTACTTTATAGCACATAGATAATAGATCTATCGGTCTTTAGCTGGCCGGATTCTCTGGAGGATTTCCGGGTTACAGAACGGCTAGAACCCGCGATTTTCCTAAGATTTTTAGAAACTCTCCCCTGTTCAACAAGTTCAAAAAAATCAAGCATGATTCTTGAGTTTGCGCTAAGGTTTTTAATACATTCAAGAAAGACCTTGCCACTGCCGGGGGCGTTATGGAGTTTCAGTCGCGATACACAGCATTCAGTCTCCAATGGCAGGCGACCAAAAGCCTCCCTCACCTCAGTTTTCGCGCCCTGCAAATTATTTGTCATTCGGGACACCATCACTCACACTCTGCGGATTTTGGGCTTTCCCGTTTGGGTTGATGTTGTGGGTCCGCTAAGGAGGGGGGAGCGCTGCGCTCAGCCGAAAGTGTACATGTTTGGTTGGCCTTTTATCCTGGGTTCCGGCGTTTCGGCATACCCCAAGTTTTTGTGATGCACACGCACTATCCGCGAAACGACCATAATTGGAACTCCTTACGCCGTTCCTTGGACTCCTCCCTCCAACCTTAACCTAATGAATATACAACGTTTTCCCTACACTAATGCCTTAATTCCAATAACAAAGGACACAAAACTTAACTTAATGCCGAGGACATCGCCCAGGGACATTTCTTCGATCCTCATCGCGAGCTCGGCCCATTCGTTTAGCTTGTTTATGTCTCAGTGTTGTTGGTCCCGTGCTCGTCTCGTAATGTTATCGTGTAGTGCGTGTATTTGCTCCGTATGTATTCTCTTGCTTGTTGTCTGTCGGTTTCCGTGCAGGTATGTTTAATGTGGTCTATCGTTTCGTTCCCAGGCCCGCATGCACATGTCGCGCTGTCCGTAAGTTTGAAACTTTGTAGGTAGTAGTTCATGTTCCCGTGTCCTGTTGCATGTTGTTGTAATTGTATGTTATTGTTGTATGTAATTATGTCTCGGACCACCGTCTTGCATATGTGGTATAGTAGTCGTCCTTTATCGCTTTTGTCCCAGTTGTCCTGCCATGTGTCCATTGTGTTGTTTACTCGTGTCTTAGCCCATTCCCTATTGGTCTTGGTGTTGTATTTGGTGGTGTCCTTTGTCACGTTCGTCAATTCGGCACCTTCGCTTGCCAGCTTGTGGGCTGCCGCGGTGTGTATGTCCTTGTCGTGTCCCTTCTCTCATTATATAAGCTTCCGCCATCCTTTCCTATGTCTGAATTCAATGTGTCGTTGTAGTTCAGTGATGGCCTTCGTTGTAGTCTTTCCTCTGTTGATTGTTTGTGCTATTTCTTATGTCAGTGTAATGTCTCGTGTTGGCCATTTCTATGGCTTTGATCGCGGCGTATGTCTCAGCAGTGTGTATTTTGGTGTCCTCCGATATTCGTGTTTTGTGGTCGTCCAGGTCCTCAATGTGTATTTCTTTTGCTGTTCGTCCGTTGTTCATGTATTTTAATTGTCTTCTGTTGTTTTGGTGTGTCTGTAGTTTTTAGATGTTAAATGTTCGCGTGTGGCTTGTCTATGTGTTTTATTCTGTGTTCTTCCCCCTTGTTGCGTCTGATTTTATGTACGTTGTGTCTTGCCATAGGTTCAATCCACCATGGTAGTGTTCCATCCAGCACTTGTAGTGCGGCTGTTGGGGTCATGTTATACGATTTGATAGCTATATGCAAGCCCGTCTGGCGGCAAGTGGTTGTCTCTGTCATGTCTCGTTTGCTTTGTGTCCCCATACCTCGGAACGGTACAGCACTGCCGGTCTGAGGGCTCTCTGTATTATTTTTAGTAATGTTGTCTGGTTCAGCCACCACAGTCATTTTATTTTGTGTCCGAGTTTAAGTGCTATCTTTTTTACTTTGTGTTTCGTTTAGTTGTCCGTTTTGTGTCGTGTATTTGATGGTGTCGTGTTGGTCTATTCTGTGGTTGTCCGTTTTCGGTGTCGGTGGCCGGATCCTCTTGGTGCTGATAAACGTGGCCTCTGTTTTATTTGCATTGCATTTTGACCCGTTCTGTCTTGCCCATCTCTTGCACGCGGCCCATATGTATGTCCATTTTTTTCGATCATGAGCCTCGGCGGACTCCCCCGTGATAATTATCACTTCGTCACCCGCGAAAGCCTGAACGTATGTTATATCGTCCACGTGTTGTATATGTGTGGAAAGTGTACAGTCGATATTTTTGTTTTCTTCCACAATTCCGCTCACTCTCTATCCAAGGCTGAAAGGATGCTATACGCTAGATCCGGCTCCCCCGACTCCTCGGGCCTCTCGCAAAGGTCCTCCAGTTCCTTCGACCAACGGGGTATGTAATCCTTCCTTTAGCCCCGAGTTATAGCTTTCTTGGCCGCATCATGCATTACTCTCACAGACCTCTTGTAGTTCACGAGTAGGTGGAACACTTAGGAGATCAAAATCTCAAATCTCCTTCCTGACGCAATAAATGCCATTTGGCTCCCTTAAAGTTTCATCTTGGTTGTCGGGGCGTTTTAAAGATCGGCACTTGGATTCAAATGGTTGTTATGGACGGTCTGTGTTGACTGTTGGGAAAGTTACCCATTGTTTTCTGAGTTGCCGGCAGGGGTTGCTACAAAGCAGAGGTCCGGGAACCTCTCAGTCTGCCATCTCGCAGATCTGAACGTTTTGCTATTTTTGGAGTCGCACACAAGGTGTAGACTCTCACCCTCATAATAAATATCCCCCAGCATTGTGGTGACTTTTGAAGTCGCCCACAAAGAGTGAAGGGTGGGACGAATTGATAGATGAATGAATATTTGCAAACCATTCATCTTCAGTGTGATTATTTATATACCATTTGCCGAGAGCTGCCCCCGACTTTGGAAGACAAGTAGCTAACGTTATTTTTTATATGCAAGGCAGAACCGTAAGCTCTAGACTGAGTGTGGGATTCCACGCGGTATCCGCAGATTTTTAATATTAACAGAGCTTGCTGATCGGATTCAATGTGTCTCCTGCAGACAAATAATATCTATGTCATTATTAATCGCCAACCGGTGGATGTAGTCACATTTGGCCCTAGAAATACCCTCTACGAATTGCAGTATTCGGACTCGGTAAAGGTTCGATAGCTCTTGCCAATTGGTTGTAATAGCGACCGTTTGCATTTGCCTCACTCATAATGTCGCAAATAATCTCGTTGGTAGAGCTTTTCCAGTTGCTGTGGAATTTTAGCCGGTTGGACCGTAGCCTGGGGTATACGAAGAAGGTATTCCACACTCCCATCCGCTTAAAAGCCGCTTATATCGGTTTGAGGCAGTTTGAATGGTAATGAGTCTTCTATCTATATTCCTTTCCATACATAACACAGAGTGTAACACAACAAGTAATGATAATAAACATCTTAGATAAAACACGGTATAATTAAAGAAAAGCCACACAAATTTACCTAGACAACGGACGGGTGCGATGTTGGCGCACCTTTCTTGAAGGGGGCGTGGCCGGAATGTGTTCATCCACATACTTCTGGGCTCGAAGTGCATAAAAGGAGGCAGGCGGTTGTGATGGAAGGTAACGTGGATTAGGTGGCCGTGGAGGTGGAAGCTGATCATCGATTTCCGGTTCCATCATCTGCAAGTCTCGTTGCTGGGTTGCATGGATGTCCGCCGCTGCGTCTATACTAAAAAAGCAATATGTAAATCACAAAATGCCCGTTCTCGAACAGCATAACGATTACCCTGTGAGATCTTTATCGTTCGTTTCATACAACAAACTGTCTCGGAAAGTTCTTTCCAAAGTACTGCTTCTTGGCGGGGGTACAGGAAGCGGCAGTCGTTCTTGGTGGAAAAGCAGCTCCTGTGATTGGTTGGGAGAATGTTCTGGAGTCTTTGCATATTGGTCTTCGGCATGCTTTAGCTCCGCAGATTTGGGATAATTTGACGATCGTTGCTCGACATCGGAAAAACTTTGGGGATTTGGAGCGTCACTAGACGAGCTGTATAGTACTTGGCTATTAGATGGATCTACTTGTCCAGAATTCGAGAACTGGTTAAGTGTGCCAGGATCGACGTCGAGATCCGTTACCTAAAAAATTCCAGTTTCTTAGTACTAGTTCTAGAGTACTAATGCTGATAAAATTTAAGGAACGGAATATTTTTTTTCGAAATTTGGATAAAACGTAAAGTCTGGCCGTTTTAAGGTTCCCAGTAGCTTACTCTGTAGTAGTACCGTGCTACACGTTGGTGGATCCACGACGGTCCTATTTTCAACGGAAGTACGAAATTAGTGATAATATTGGCGATAAAATTATTGTGAGTTTTCTTTGGTTTTATGCTGAGTTTTTAATTTGTTTTGTACGTAAACTAACAATACTTCATATTTTGTACAAACAGCATGCAACTTTTAGAGTACAGTTTAGCTTACACTGTTCTGATTGAGCAGTGTAAGCCTTCAAGCTCACAGTGTAAGCCTTCACTTCTGAAGATGCAAGCCACTCGTGCTTGCGAAACATCAAGAAGAAATTCAACCCAACGACGGCCTAAAAACCCGAAAAACCCATTAGTTTCAATATATGAAATGTGACACTAATCATAAAAATTGGCGATTCGAGAGAACTGGTAATTCTTGGAGATCTCCATAGCGGAACAGGAAAAAAACAAATAAATAAAGTAGTAGGTAAATATGGCGAATAAGTAAATAACAGCAACGGAGAAAGACTAATTGAGCTGTGCACGCAGAACGATCCAAAAATATTAAATGGGTTCTATCCCCACAAGGAGATTCACAAGTACACGTTGATTCAAAATGCAAGAAACCTACAATACGTAATAGACTATGTAATAGTGAGACAGCAAACAAAGTTGAAAATAGTAGATGTAAGGGTGCAGAGGGGACCAACATGCGGATGTGACCATTACTAAGATCAAACATCAGGTTTCAGGCAATCAAAAGGAAAAGACAAACACCGAAAGAGAGTAATAGAGAAAGAAATGACGAGCGACTATTAAATCTGAAACGCCTCGAAAACCGTTGCAAATGCAATTCCAAAAGATATTAGACGATAAATTAGGAAAAAACCAGATACCTAATATTAACAGCTACTATGAATGAAAAGAAATGATAGGAGAAAAGAAACGAAAATAGCAGAAATATCCGGACTCAAGAAAATCAGATGACCTATCAGAAAATAAAAAAGTACAAGCACTGGTGAGAAGGAGAAAATGTGTTAAGAAAAACCACACTTGGGAAAATAGGTGCCAAAAAATAAACATAAACACTTACATAGAAGGAACCAGAAGCTCAGAAAGTTGAAAAACCATAAAAAGCATGAGAAACAACAAAAACAGATAAATCATATCACTAATTAAACCACAACAATGGGGACAATATTTTTAAGAACTACTCACGGAGAATAGTAGAGGTGAGATAAACGGTTATTTTTCTGTAAGAAGGTTACAACGTTCCAGTTTCACGTTGATGATAGGTTTTGAAATGCGGTTCCAAACGGAACATGTTACTTTTAAGATTTTTCATTAAACATGCGCAATGATGATCATGGTAGAAATAGTAATGACAAATAATGATTTAGTTTATTAAAAGAATAATTATTAACTAAAGCTCTTAGATAAAATAAAACATTCTAAAATCAAAAACAAAACATGGGTCAGAAGTACCTGCTTAAAGAACAAAAGAATTGATAATAAACTAGATGAAATGAATAAACAAAAGCTGATTAAATGAAATATACGCTTTATTTGCAAAAATGTTTAAAAATCTAATTTTCATTTATAAATGAATTAACAGTACGTAACAATTTAAAAAGTACGGTTTAAATTGGCAAACGGCTGCAGCTGGATAGATGCTCGACGGTGTCGCATCGGTTCTGTGCTGTTGCAAACGGCTTTTTCGGGTTTATGAGACGGTTCCATACTCAACCGGTTAAATCTGCTAGCTGTAACTACGGTTTCAGGTTACACGTTTGTAATAGTGTTATTTTAGCGGTTACGTTAATTACCGACCATCCCTAGAGAATAAACAGGAATGCATATATATAAAGGAATTGGACACCGCAGACACTGTTAACGTCACCAGGTCACCCCTCAAAGTGTGCAAAGAGTTGAAAAATGCACAGTCTCAGGGATCCGGAAATATTCCCGGCGAGCTCTTCGAAGATGGCACAGAGAGGTATACATAAATTTGACAATAGTAATGCAAAAATGTATCGGAAATCCCAAAAGAATGGAACATATCACAGATTAGCCCCATATACAAACAAGGGGATAAGTTTAAATGTGTGAACTATCGATTGATTCAACCACGGATGCTGTACCTCACCGACCTTATTCAAAATATGCCTGGAGGAAATCTTGAAGAAATGGAAAGAAAACTGCAATACTATGGGCTACTCCACTCTCAGACACGACCCTTTATTCTCGTTCCTCTATCATTCGCTGATGATCAAATGCTAGTCGCGCAAGACCACGACGATTTGAGCTATATGACCCGAAAGCTAATTGAAGAATATCAACATGGGGGTCTGCAAGTGAACACACAAAAGACTTGGGATTAGTTTATGACTACAATTTAAAATGGGATGAGCATATTCACAATTTAATAATGAAAACAAGATATATATGTTATATATGCTATCGAAATACATGCAATCAGGGATACTTAGGATAAATTACTTTGCGTTCTTTCATGCTATTATTATTTATGGAAATATAGCATAAGGGAGGTGCATATTGAAATTATCTCGATTCTTTACAGAAACTACAGAAACTACAGAAAATAATGAATTAACTTAAATTAAATAAGGGACCTTTAAACTTAACTCAAATTTTTGTTTACTTTTTTAGTGTCTCAATTATCACTACAATACACTCAAGTGATGATGACTGGGGAAATAAAAACATCAACGGAAATCCGACATGGAGATTTCTTCGGTCCACAACTTTTCGATCTAATAATGGATGAAGTAATAAACCTGGTTTTTAACAGAGGGGGGATAAACCCCCACAACGGTTGAAGCAAAATAGTATGTTATGTCGACGAAAACCTGATTATAGCGGAGAATGAGGCCGACCTACAACGGCTTCTACACTCATTTTATGTAAACACAAAACCTTTAACATGCTGGTATTGACCTGAGAAACCAAAGCCCTTTAATTTTCAAAGAAGCAATGAGATTTCCTTGAAACTTCCTAGGAAAATAAAACAGCCGTTTTATGTCGTCAAAGTCATGTCGTTCGGATAGCTATATATACAAATTGCTTCAACCCAAAGTAGAACAAATGAAGAAAAAGAACAAGCCCATGTTATTGTTATCTTTGGGACATTATCTGAAACCACACCAGTATGAGCAACAATGACCATGCAACATACAAAACCTGTGTTAGACCCATACTAACGTACGCTATATAAACAAGAGCTGACAACAACAGAATAAAAACACATCCTACGAACAGCAAAAATGAAAATACTCGGGAATATCTCAAGGAACAAACTAAGAGACAGAAACAGAAACACAGAAATAAGACACGAATATGAAGAGGAAGACATCATCAGATGGGGACGCAAACGTAGGAAAGGAGTGGAAGAGCCGCCTGGACAGGACGACAGAGGGAAGACAGGCAAGAATTGCTAGAGATGGAAGAGCATGGACAAGAGGCCCCCCTGGAAGACCTCCAAAGAGAGTTCAAGTTGGAAAATATAGGCCTCAGGCCCACAATAAGAGGAAGAACAAGAAGTTAAGTGACACTAGAAAGTCCCATTATCCGATTATGTAATTATTTGGCTCTACTACAAATTTTTAGTTGATGAGTTAAGATCCTAGTTGCAGATATACCTAATAAGCATTATAGAAAATATTTTCTCAAATGTTGGCCATGCCAAAATTTTTAGATAACTTGAAAGCATTTATAACAAAGTTGGCTTTAATCCAAGACGAGATAAATGTGCACATGTTAAACTTTCAAAATATAGCAAATTAGTGAAAGCACAGTTTAAAAAAATCATCTAACTCACCTGTAGTTCCTGGGCACCTGGCACTACGAATTCCGGATCTTCAGGAGATTTTAATAAACCGAAACTATCAGGTACTTCCGACGATTCGGGGTCATCCACTGAGTCTGCTTTGGTAATCGGTACTACTCGTTCTCTAGGAGATTGTTGATCTATAATCGCACGTGTCCCATCTAAAGGTTGAACTAGTAAAGTTCCATGGGTCACAGTTTCTTCAAATGTATACGTAGTGGGTGTTATAAGTTCCTTTCTAACAGGTTGTGTTGAACTAGACCGTGGATCGTAAATATGGAATTTCTGAAGTTGGGAATTATCGGAAGTGCGCATTTGACGCTGTTGAGCTTGTTCGTTTTTTCGGAGATCTTCTTGCTCTCCTAAGGACTGATCACGATCTATTGATATTGGCTTGTTCTCATAAATGTTTTGTTTTTGATCTCGGGTCCTCATAGGGGCATTTTCTGTTGCTGCTGACCTTCTCGGAAATAGTACTTTATCTGTAGGTTCTTCAGATATTTCCTCACATGCGAAGTCCGGTGGCAATGGTTCCGTCTGGGTACTGACCGTATCTTCTGGGATATTGGTCCTAGAAGTTATGTCCTGAAAAAAAATATAAGATATAACTTAACGAATAATGTTGGAAACTTTAAGAATAGACTGTTCTCCAATTAAAAATTTCTAGCTAAACCGGAAAAATTCTGAATTTCTTGTGATTTTTCAAGTTTTTATAAAATTGACAAGATTTTGTATTTTTTTTCTAATGAACACGTCGATCTTAAGGACTTTTCGAATTGCAGGCGTCTTCCTCTGACATTTAAAGTTACGAACGAAATGAATGTAATTATTAATTTTTAATTTGGACAAAAAATGCTACCAGGATTCCATTCTAAAGTAACTATTTTTTTGGACATTATTAGGAATTGTAATTAAAATAAGCTCTGAATCGGAAAGCTAATTTTTTATTTCGGTGCAGTCAGGAAACACAAAATCCTAACTAGGTAATCATTCGCTCATTTACGATAAGCGGACAATAATGCCTCAAATAGACATGCAAAAAATCGCGAAACATTCTGGGATATTTTGGGAATCTGCAGGAAAAGAGCCGATAAGGACCAGATACAGATTCAAATTTCAAGTTAAGGATATCGATTGAAACCCCATATGTTTAATGCTGTTTCACCTATTTTAATCATTTCAATGTCAACTTCCTTGTCTTCTGGGGTTTCAATGTTTTTCTCTGGTCTCTGTTATCGTTCATTTGTTGTTCAGGTCAAAATAAAATTCTCACAATTCTGAAGATTTGATTGATATTTGTTTGCATATTTGTTTCTTATCATCTCTTTTTCCTCCCCTTGTTCCCTTTTATTACCTTTTATTACCTTCGTTGGTTCTATAGAGGATATTTTCGAGTTATGGAGCAAAAACTCTTAAGGAGTGTTCAGGGCATGAATTGCAGATTTCAGAGAAGGACGCATGTCCCGAAAAGTCTCCTTAAAGAACTTATAACTCTTTAAGACTTTTGCACAAAATCATGTTTTATTGAGTTTCACACATTTGCTCGTATTGGTAATACATGCTATTTTTTCTACTTATATTTTCTAATAATTATTTGTTTTTAATTTAATTATCGATAAACTATCTGCAAACTCTGCTTTAGGGGCTATCTATCTATCTTTAGGGGCAATCTATCTTTAACCTTTACTAACTTTAGCCTCAGTTGAAAGTTTGAGGATTTTTCTGAAACCAGTCTGGTTGAGTGAAGAGTTTCTGGATAAATGTGCCTGAAGACAGATTTGCTTCATGCTCCAGGTTGGGCTTAAACACATTTCAAAATGGCCCAGGATGAAAACTTTAATCAGGTTGAATTGAAAATTTAACTTTTGCTGGAAAATTAGTCTGCAGCCCGTTTAGATTGAACTTTTATCAATCTGTAGCCAATGATTTTGGTTAGAAATTTACTGAATTTATGTATGCTCCAGTTTCAACGTAACATTTTTTTGAAAATGAAAAAAATATAAAGTTTTGTCAAGCTCAACTGTAATTGAATGAATTCTTCCAAAATCATTCTGCAGTCTGTCGATAGAAATATTTACATTTGGGGCTCTTGGAGCGCCCCATCATGTTAATCACTGGACAAAATTTCAAGTGTTCAGTCGTCCAGTCGAGATAGAAACTTGGGACACTTGCAGCCCTATTTCGTTTGTATAACCGGACAACATTTCAAATGTCTAGCGGATCCAGTTTAGCCCTGAAGAAGTTTTGAAGACGACCCATTTGGAAGGTTTTGCACAGGCTTCACTTTAGGTTTGTTAATTCCTGCACAATCATTCTGCAGGCCGTTTAGTTACAAACTTGAGGCACTTGCAGCCCCATGCCGGTTTTATAGCTGGGCAAATTTTCAAGTGTCTGGCCGGTCCAGTTTAGAGTTGAAAAGTTTTCAAAACGACCCATCTGGAAAGTTTTTATCAGGCTCGACTATAGGCTTGATAGTTCTTGTATAATCATTCTGTAGATTGTTTGCTGTAGAACGTGACATAATTTCAAGTCTCTAGTCGCTCCGGTTTGCATGTAACGAATTTTTACAAAATATCCATCTGGAAAGTTTTGATCAGACTCGACTGTAGATTTGTTAATTCCTGTACAATCATTTTGCAGGTAGTTTAGTTACAAACTTGGGACTCTTGMAGCCCTATGTCGGTTTTATAACTCTATTCCTATAACGGAAAAAATTTCAAATTTYATACGACTATCCGCTCCAGGTCCACTGTAGGTATGTTAATTCCTGCACAACCATTTTGCTGGKCGCTTAGATATAAACTTCGCACACTTGCAGTCCCCTCTTCTGTTTATAACTTCACAAGTTTTCAAAGATCCAGTGGCTCTAGTGTGGACGTGAGRAATTTTGAAAAAGACTAATATCTAAATTTTAGTCAGGTCAGGTCAGATGGAGTATATCCGGTGACTTCGTTATACAAATTTTCCGATAGAACGTGCATTGCGTTCTCCTCAAACGCCTAATACGCCATCAACCGTGAATCACCCTGTATATCAAATGCAAATAAGTGGCAGGGCTCCAGAACTCGATGAATTTACTAATCAATCAACGAATCAAATAACTTTTGATCTAATTGATGTATCGTCGAGATTTTTTCTTAAATTAATCTTCAGTATTCAGGAATATTGAAAAAATATTAAATAAGACCCTCTAAAGATCGGAATTTCGGTATAATACATCGTATTACGTACTCAAGGATAATCTAGTACATCGTTTGTTTATAAATTACAACAATTCAATATTCAATAAGATAAAGTAAGTCTGGTTAAATATTTGCAAAATTCATTAAATTTCGACAATTTACCCTGCTCTTTAATTGGCCTTATATTAATATTTTTCCAAATTACCTGATTAATTAAGCTTTATTTCAAAAAAAATCGCTACGAGTCATTGATTAGATCAAAAGTTATTTGATTTGAAATCAAGAAATACCAAAATGTCTCAGTATGCGCCAGCGCCAAGGCAAGCGTACTCCAGTGGGAGATTGATACAATTGTATCGAGAGATGGCTGTATGATATAGTTGGGGCTAAAACCTATGATTTTCTATTTGACGAATACCGAAATCTCAAGATTTCTAAAGAACAGGTATTGATTGAGCGTATGGCTCTAAGGCCCGGTTCCACCATCTCCGATTAAAATGTTAATCATTGATTAAAACTATTTAATCAACACTTTGCGTTCTACTATAATTTTAACCACGATTATGGACACTTAATCAGTGGTTAACTTAATCACCTAAAATGGCTGGTTATTGACGATAATCACGATTAGTGTAGTGATATAACCTCAAACAATTTTAAGTAAACACATGTTGGATTTGTTTTATGGCGATGTTTTATCACCTTCTGATGAGAATAGTGACATTCATGTTGTTAGAAGACCCAAATATTTAATCCGCGAGTCAATTATTTTGAAATCATGGACACCTTGAGTTTTTTACGCTATTTCGCTTATCGAAAATCACTGTCCAAACATTACTGCTGGAAATCGAAATAGACCTGCAACACACTACAGAAAGTTATGATAAATGAATAATAGTAAAATTGCCACATGTTCATTAAATGGATTTTTTAGAACCAACACTATTCAACCCATGACACAACTTTTACTTGTGTTGAGGTATTATGCAATTGGATCGCATCTTATTGCTGCTGGAGACTTTTTTGGAGTAAGCAAAACTAGTCTGCATCAAATTGTACATCGATTAACTGCTGCAATAGCCACATTAGCTCGAAATGACTTTAAACTCCCATCTACAAAAAGAGAAATAAGTGCAGCACAAGTAATTTTTTATGCATTAGCTCGTTTTCCCAAACGTATTTCAGTGTTGGATTGTACTCATATTAAAGTACAATCCTTTGGGGGAGACAACGCAGAAGTATTTCTTAATAGAAAAGGATATTTCTGTATCAATGTTCAAGCGACATGTGATTTGAGGGACCGTTTTGAGAGAAAATTATTTCAGTTGATCTGTCAGTTGTTTGAATCAATCAGAACCGTGGATTCAAAGGAAATACGATCTTACCCGATGAGACTGATGATTATCTAACCGGAGTTAAAATGTTTGTTGTGGAACGCATGCCAATTTAATCATGATTAAAGTGGTGATTAAAAAATGATTGTGATTATTTAACCAATAATTTAATCATTTTTATCTCTTGGTGGCACCGGGCCTAAGGGCCGGTTCGGTTCTTTTTATCTCACCAGTGCAGAAACCATGTACTTCGAATGGTTCAACACAGAGTTCCAACATCGCTACAGGCGAGCCAAAACCCTGGCTCGGAAATTTAGATGATAACTTTCTACTTTGGAGACGAAATGACTTTGTATATCACGTGAAGGCGATCAGTTCTGTTTGCCTATCAAGCTTTTTGTCTGCCTAGCAATCACAGTGTACAAGTAACATTTTGCTCAAATACATTGTGAAATGACATTTCTATATATTGAGAAAAAATACTAAGAAATGTAGCAGTAGACATATGTAGTATTTTTCCCAATATACAGGGTGATTAAAAATGGGCATCATTCCTTTTAAGGGGTGATGGAGGCTCACTTGGGGAGTACGAAAAAAATATTGAAATTTTTTTTTCGAAAATTTCTAGAAGATATTACCAGTTGAAGATCGAATTTTAACTTTGCTATTAAGCATTATTTTGAAATTGTTCCATGTTTAATTGGTATCATATTGGAATACTTAAGCATTCAAAAAGAAAAATTACGATCTTTGCTTCAAATTATGAAAATTTTCGATATTGAAAATGTTCTGTTCTACAATTTTTTGATGAAAAGGCACAGCGGCAATGTGGTTTTTTGCCATTAACAAATAGTTACAGGTGGATAGCCCTTTTCATTAATAACAATAATATGTCAAACTGTGACTTACTTTGAATTTTCTTTCACGAATTTGCGGATCTGCGATTAGTTCAGAGGAAATGCTATAGTAACATAGCAGAAGCTGAAAGGACTCACGCCAACAAAGGTCGAGGAGAGTGGTTTCAGGAAGATAGTGGACGACAATCGATGTTCGGGTTCCAAGCACAAAGGGACAAGTATTGGACATAATCGAATAAGTGCCTTCCAGGGGCACTCAGAGCACAACCACTAACACTTTCCCAAGCACCAAATAAATACCGAGGGTAATGACGCCAATTTTGAACCACCCTATCACATGTGTCACCGTAGGGAGATTTTAAAACTTCCCTATATTCAATTGTTTTCTCACGCATAAATTTAGTATTTAATATCAATTAACATAAATTTATTATAATTTTACTACTCTATGTTTTCATTACGATATCTAAATTTTCATGTATGTAAAGGTCGTTCCAATAAGGACAACGGATTTAAATTTTAAATAAAACTTTGCTGGCACAGACGTGCTCTTTTCATGAAATTTTCAAGGACCGTTGCGTATACATTTTGCGGAATTTCAGAGATACAGCCTTGAATTTCATATTTTAAGGCTTCAGTCGTTGTTGGGTTGTTCACGTAAACTTGTGAATTAAAAAAAATCCAAAGGTGTTAAATCGCATGGCCTGGGTGCAATGCCGATCTCCAAAACGAGAAATAACAGGACCAAGAAATGGCTCATGCTGTAATTCAATAAGTTTTCTGGCTGTAGGGCATGTTGCTGTTGAGATGATATTTTGCAATTTTGGCACAAAAAAGTTAGTTAACATTTCACCGTAACTAACACCACTCACGGTTAATGCTTGAGCAACTGCATGTTCGAAGAAAATGGTCCGATGATGCCTCTAGACCACAATGCACACCAAGCAGTAACTCTTTTTGGATGTACCTATCTGGAACGATCACCCGTGGATTGTCGGAACCCCAAATGAGACAATTTTGTCGATTAACCAAGCCATCGAGATGAAAAATCACCGTCCAATTGTCGTTGTTCCGAAATCCAATCAACAAAGGCTTTTCTTTGCCATGGTCTTGGGGCTTCAGCTCTTGAGCCAATGAAACTTTGAACCCATAAAGCTTCGAATGGTTTGTTAAGATTCGATGCATAGTGGTTGTGGAAACACCGATTTTCTGAGCTCTATGCCGAATTGATGTGGTTGGGCTTTCTTCAACATTTGCACGTACCGCTGCGCCATTTTCAGTCGAGCGACCAGGACAAACGGGGGTTTCCGTTTTCATTTCATTAACCGACCCAGTTTGCTGAAATTTATTCATTAATTTTCTTACAGTGGCTGCAGTTGGATCATTCCGATGGCCCTTAACTGTAAGTATTTTGCAAACTGAGGCTGCGAAACTTTCACCACTTTGATAATAATTTTTTGAAATGAGAAATCGTTGTTGCGTATTGAACCGCTCCATTTTACTTAACCTCCTGCTGTATACTATTAAACGGGCTTTTTTACCACACCATACGTGAATTTTACGTATATGGGGTATTTCGGGATTTATAAGCTTTATTTTGTGAAGTAAATATAATATAAATATGCACGGGGTTTATATTTGGTTGAGCAACTTTTGATGAACAACATATATCTGACACAGGTGCGAACTTAGATGCTGCTCTCTTTTCGGGTCTGGTTGAATGGCGTCAAATCTTAGAGCATTTAGGAAAAAGATAAACCTTGTTTTGCTCATAGTCGCACGATATCTGGAACCTGAGTACGATTCATTGAATATGAATTCAGCTGGGAGATGATTGTCCTTCAAGGCGGCAGATAGGATTAAAAGTCCAAGTACAGCTTTCAGTTCCCAAATTGAAGAAGTAGAAGCATTTTGTGTTGTATATTTTTGTTGCAAAACGATTATTTTTTCATTTGTATGAACCAGCATTTCAGACAGAACGTCATATTCAAAAAATAAAGACAATGTATCTAGTGGTTCAGAACAGTTCTTAGCTCTGCCAACTGGACCTGGTCTAATGTAAACGACGTTTGTTGCTGGTCTTTTGCCTTTCTCCAGTCTGGGCGGACGAGTAAACCACTTGTAACCATCTTTATCGAACAAAAATGTATCAAGACGCTCTTGATGAAAATTTGCCTCTTCCGAGTGTGAATCCTATGTCTCCTGAGTAAAGTTCTGATATAGATGGATTTGCATCTTTCGATAATTTTGCTTTCTTGTCGCTAATTTTTGTGGAAGGAGTTTTCAATTTTTCCACATCCAATCCCATTCCACACATTTCCTAGTTCCTCATTATATCAATTTGGCATGGAAGATAATTTTTATAAGCTATGCTACCATCGCTATCATAATCAGCATCTGTTTCTTGGAGAGCATTGTCATATGTTACGATAATATCACCAAAATCACTGGCTGCGAGAACGTTTTCCAAATCCTTGTCACCTAATGGCCTTTTTGAGCTTACGTCGATTTTTGTATTCATAATGTACCAAAAATACGTGTATGTAGAAATATAAAAAGAAACCCGAAAAAATTACACACCTTATTGCCAAGTATACATAAAAGCTACGTTCACTCTTTAATCACTAAGACCAAAAATACGTAAAATTTACGTGTATTCTTTTGTAAACTTGCTGCCCGTGTTCTTATTGGGACATCCTTTATATATATATATATATAAATAATCTTTATTTCCTACGGAAAAAGGCTATCGACCTAATCGGTCTTTCTGCCGATATATTTTTTATATTATATTTATGGCCAAAATTTGAATTTAAATATTCTAGCCTACAGGAATTTAACACGTTAAAATTCTTTAGTTAATTCTTTATGTAAACTGTTGCATTATAGAACAAATACTTACATAAAGGGATCGTCTATCGGGCTTTGGTTTTCGCGGTGGCCTAGGTGGAGCCGGTAGGGGCCTACGCTTCATTTTCTGAACGATTTCACCGGAAACCAAATCACGGGGTCCTTCTTCACTGCCAATCTCCATGTACTGGGCTATATCAATCTGAAATATAAAATTAATTAAAAATACTTTGTAATTTAAAGGAAAATAACATTACTATAAAGGAGGCGCAGAATGGGCACAAGGTAGACGTTCAATTTTGAATGGAATGAAATGTTCAGTAGCGTCACAATTCACATGTGAGATTGAATGCTTTTGCAGACAGGCTATAGGTAGGTCTTAATTGTTGATAATATGCGGCGGATACCTCGAGAATATTGTAAGCAACCTTGGAAATTGGAGGACCAGCAACACTGGAAGGCGGGATCAGAACGGGAGTGGCAACACCGTGGCTACTTCACAGCTGGGACATCGATGGCGCAGCGGTACTTCCGGGCAATGGCTGGGCGTTGTTCAGGAATGATTGGATAATTAGTGATCAATCACGGATCGATTGGGTGGAGATCGTGCAAGGGGTTTATTAAATTGCTTAATTTTGTATCGAGTGTATTCTTTTGCGAAAATTAACCCTAACAATATGTTTAGTAAGATCTCAGGTCCGTGTAGCGTGTGATTTTCTCGGCCTGAAGCACCTGTGCGATAAGTTTGCGTTTTACGATTTTTTCTATGCGTCTACTGAGTACCAGTCCCTCGCATAATTTCAGCTACGAGGTCTCTGTAGGTATAGCCACGTTGAGAAGAGCCCCAATTTTGAATGATATCAAGAGATGGAAATTTTGTGACTATGGGTGCAATACCCAGTTTTTTTTCTGTTCGATAGGCAAATTGTCTGCGACTGCGGTCTTTCATTTATTCCAAGCTTTTTATGACAGCGCTGCGTTCTTTTACAGTATTTCTATATTCCATTATGTTTAATTTATTTCCGTGTTATTGGTAAAACTTCGGGCAGAAATTTCCTGGTTTACTTTGTCTTCAGTAGTAACTGTTCAGTAAATCTGGCCAGGTTAAATGTTATTGACTTGTTTCCTGTTGTTTGTGTTCCTATCGAGTTTCTTTAGAAAAGCCTGTGCAACTTATTTCTGGCTGTCATATCAATTTTCCCTACTTTAAGTAAGAATCTTTGTTGTCTGGAATGATTTAATACTTAAATGACTGTTTGGTCAAATTAACGGGTAGTCTAACGACCAACAACAAGAGTTTGTGATACTCATTTACCTGTTTTCTAGATTACAAAAAGGGACCAAGAGTAAATTACAGCCTCCATAACATATGCAAAAAACTCTCGGCGCACAAATATGTAACATCCGAAATAGACACAAAACACACGGCCACCAAACGGAACAAAATCAATTTTTACAACTTACTGGACGCAGTTTTCAAACGACCTAAAAACACAGACAGACAAGGTAGATTGGGAATTGAGTGTTGACGAAGTTGCGATGACCATAGACGACATCTGCAAGAAATCTTGCAGAAAACCCATCATCAAGCAACATCAAAACAAGTTGTACAATCAGTCAAGACTCACCGACGTTTGAAATGCTGCTTAGATTGATAGATAGATCAGGAGTAAGTTGTTTAGTTGAAAAAATCGTTAGTTCTTTGCCAGTATGGGCACTAATATTTAGATCCAATTTACTTCGGAAATCCCGATAATTGAGTCTTTTCAACTTGAGAGCTTGAGAAATTTAACTATCGCCTGATAGAAGAGTAAGTGATTTGAGAACAGCATTTACGTTCTTTCCTATTCGTTTGTGCTTGCAACGAATACTATTTAAATACATTGACCTTTCACAATGTAACTAGTGCAACATATACAAGGAGTCCATGTGTCCAATGTTTAACAAAACCTCAAAGCAAATGATTATCTGCCTCTTTATTGAGTGATACCAAGTAAAAAGCACATTCGCTTAAATGACATATTCAGCTGTCTCCGCCGGTTACTTGTAATTCTTCTTGTGACCATGAGTATTTACGAAACAATATGCTTTTATTGACGATGATGAAAGTAGTTGGCCAAGATGTGGTAATGTTTCGTTCAGTCGTTTGTAATTATTTTCTAAACCACACTTTAGGTTTCTGCTGCTCCCTAACAAACATGTTTAGCAAAGTACATAAAACAAACATACCTCATTTTCCTTATTTTCAAACGGGGAATACTTCGGTGAGCTCCTAGCATTCCCCACTGTGCTGTAGTTCCTCAAGGGCCGTACTGGAGGTACTTGCGATTGAGTTCCTGGCAATGTGGCAAATTTATGTGGTGAACTCAACTGCAATAATCATTCGAAGATCATTAGCCAATAAATTTAAAATTTTTAATTATAAAAATGAGCACTTTTGAATGCAACATTGCTAAATAAATGTAAATGATGATGTGCTTACTTCACGCTTTGGTCGCCGTGGCAGAGTCCTTGGGGGCGGCAATGGAGGATCTCGTTGCTTCGACTTATCTACTATGGCGTAACCCATGTAGTCGCGTATATCCTGAATGCAAGGCTCTTCAATACATTCCCGATTACCTATTTCAGATGAATGTTTGTTAAATCGAGTTTTTCATTCTTTTGTTGCTTTAGTATGTCGGATGCATTAGTAGGTATTATTTTCAGTATTTGAAGCAGCTGGTGACTAAGTCATACGTTGCAAAACATAAAGAATCACAGCGATTAACTTTTTCTAATTTTATTAATTGCTCCGCTTCATAAGTTAATGGCATACAGAATTTAAGATATTGGTGCATGGTTTAAATCGGCAACGAAGGACAATTTCATTGCCGTTTCATTCTCATCAATCAATAATAATTAGTCGCCAAACATGGCGCTTAAAGAAGGATTTTCAACACTCGAGAATATGTTTAGAATCGTATATTTCATGCTACCAAGTTGATATTTTAATATTCAGTTAGTCGCTCAGGTAGATTGAAGCGGCATCAGCGGTTGAGGAAATGGAAGAACGCGTGTTCTGAACAGTTGCTATATTTATGGCTATGGTTTCCTTGGCAAGTGTGCAATTAGGACTTGAAAATTTGTGCAATGCAAACTATGCATTCCATCTAAACGAACTCAGTGCCAAACTACTTTAGGATGTTCATGGAATTTGAAATTGATGGCAACCAACAGATTAAAGCACTAATGCCAAAAAAAATTACGCAGCACGAAACTACTAAACTTTATTTCAAATTTCTTCATCCTTGAACTTGACTAATGTAAAAATTAAATTAGTCAATTAAATAATTCCCTGTGGTGCAGACAGTCAATGGCCGCTTTCACTCCAACATAACTCAAAGGCGCCGGCCGATTGAACCTATCAGAGTCGAGCTGCGGGTGCGTTTCTACGGAAACCAAACCGCTTGATCAAGCCAAATGCTCTGGGATTGACCATCTGCACCATTCAAACTCTAGTATTGTAGAATACGAAAACTTTTAAATATGGTGGGGTTTCTTGTAAATGAAACAAATGCAGACAAGTAGATACGCGATGTTGTTGCATAAATGCAGCGGCAAATTGACCCATCACAATCTAATATTAGATTTATTTATTAATATGTTCATGTATACATTATTTTTGTCTCGAAAACGCTACTAATAACATTCATAAAAAAATGCCTGCGTTTATAAATCAATGATGTTTGAACAAAATACGTTGGGTACAACTCGTTTTAACCTCCTGCACTCAACTGGCGTTTAAGCAATTATGGAAATAAAAATGTTTTTTCAGATCCTCTAAATGCTGATGTTCGTTCGCGCATCATTGTCGTTCTTCATACGTCTTATTCATTTATAAGGGCGGTACCAGGTGGGGGTCACTATGTTCATGACCCCCTCGTGCTGGATGTAGGTCGACTAACGAAAATTTTTCTAATTTCGTTGACAACAAAAGACTGAATTTCTACTTTATAACCCGCAACCTGACTTGAAAGCTGGATCCACCGTTGCTCAATAGATGATATTCAAATTTCCCTTTCTAGGTCAAAGCTATTAAAATTTTCTCATTCATGTTGTCATGAGTAAATCTAGTTTTCAATTCTCTATCCAACGATGCCAAAACGAATTATGTGGCTCAAATGTTTCTTGATAAACTTCAAAAAAATTTTCGAGTCGATTTTGCAGCTCACGAATATAACACGCAAATCTTAAACTTTTTACTTTTTTAACAAAAAATCAAGATTTTTTAAAGAAAACTGCAACCATTTCCCTATAGATAGACCACTTTCCAAAAAGGGCTATATAGTTCTCTTTCGAATGATGTAAAAATGAGCGTTAGTGCTCCATTTACTTCCGAGAAATGAGAAAAATCGGGAAAAACGTGGCTTTTGTATATAAACCTGCACCTGTGTCTGATATTCAAATTGCGCTTTCAGGATCAAAACTACTCAAGTTTCCTCATCCATGTTGTTATGGCAACATTTTTAATTCTTTATCCAACGATGCCACAACAAATTCTGTGGCTCAAATGGTTCGTGAGAAACTTCGAATCAGGGTCATGTTTGAGTCGGTTTTGCAACTCAAAAAACACGCAAAACTAAAACTTCTTGAAATCAAGACTTTGTTGAGAAAGCTACCAACATTTTGATGGCAATGATTCACTTTCTAATAAGGCCATTTAGTTATCTTTCATCTTGAATAATGAATCTTGAATCCTATAATTTCATGTTTTTCGTCCCGCTTTTGCGCATTTCTCGGAAGACAAATTAGCAAAAACGGGACAGAAAACATGATATTTTGGCATAATCTTGCACCAAAAATATTCAAATTTCACTTTCTGAGTCAAATCTACGGGAATTTCCTTATCCATGTTGTTATGACTGCATCGAATTTTCAAAGAGTGTTTTTTACTTTCAAAGATTTATCAGGGTCTAGATTGAATAGAAGGGGGACAAAACACAACCCTGTATTATACCTTTCTCTACTGGGAAGTTCTGTGTAGTTTCATTCCCCACATTCACCGATGTTGTTTGATTTATGCAAATGTTCTTAATGAATCTCAAGTCGTTCTGATCTATCATTCTACATTGCTTCGTAGAAGGCGTTCGAGACAGTCAAACGCCTTCTATTACTGTTAAGTAAAAGAGTGCGTTACGTGCGCCGAAGCCTTGTCTGAATCCAAACCCTGTGGCACCAATGTATCTTTGACATCTGTTGTAAATCCTTGTATGTGTAACTTCAAGAAGAGTTAATTGCTTTTAGGACTACTTCTGATGACTAGTCGTCTGCAAAGGTTCGCTGGTTATTCTCTGCGTAAAGTTGTTGAGTATCGGTTTTCCAATGATGGAGAAATTTCTTGGGGTGATGATTTTCATGATTTTCAACGATGATGGTTTTGTCCTCCACAATATTGCTCAGGTTACAAGATTCTATACGACCTGTAACTTGTTTTAGTAATTTATGTGTTGAAGTGGTCATGCTTCTGTTCCAGTTCTTCAACTTCTGTGCATCTATCCGGTAACCCCTGTTTAATGGCTGGATCTTTACGAATTTTGTTTTCGCTTCTGTGATATTCGATCTCGTATTTATTTTTAAATGGTCTTAGTTTATCCATAAACGACAATATTTGCTCCACTTCTTCTTGTTACTTGATGGGATAATTTTCTTGTCTGTGATCATTACGATATAATTCTTGAAGTTGTTCCAGGTATCTTCTAGGTTTTCCGGCTGCTGGTTCACGGGCATGATTTCAGTGATTGCATCGTTTATTTTTTATTTGACTTTCATCTGTACTATAGGTTTTTTTAAGTCGCTTAAATGGGTGATCAGACCCGATATCGGTCCCAGGATCGGTTCTAACTCCATGCAATCTATTTCTGGTCCTTTGGTTGATCAACATATAGTCCATTTGGTTTCTTACCAAGGAATCATCCGAGTGTTGTGGACAATGCCAGGTGCAGAGTCTTCTTGGTGGAATTTGGAACGTAGCAGAATAGAGCAGCATTATTTGGTCGCATTTATTTTATGGGTTATCAATACTAAGAATATTTATCGATGATCCACGATCTTCTGTCTTTGTGTCTTTCAGCAGTAAATATGTTATTTTAGATATTGCGTTAAAATATAGATATTTTTGTAATAGTAGCAGCAATGAAGACTGAGCCAGCAACTTATTTATTATAGTTCATATGTGAAAAACCCCAATTTATTTTTAGGCTGGAAACAGTTTTTCGGACTTTTATCCAACCATAAGTTTAATGGGCACTGTTTTATTCAAATAGCTACTCTGGAAAACCACTGATGAGATAAGATAAACGATAAAAGATGAAAAAGAAAAACTTCTTGAGTTCATCTGTTTCACTGAAACGATTCCTATATCACAACTCTATCTATTAAGGTTATGAATTTTTGAAAAACTGAGAAGGAAAATTATTCTTCTTTATTCAGTCATACTTTTTTTTCAATTAACTGTAGTATATATAGAGCCTTATATTGCTCCACGTTCCTATGATTAAGTCAATGCTGCTTTCAAGCAAAAAAGTTGAAAAATATGGTTGTGATTAGTAAGCAAGTATTGGACGTTATTGGTTTATAGATAATTACTGTTATTTTGATGGGTTTCGGTCAAGAATGCTGTATCGGCCAATATGCTGTCGCTCCTCCTACTCGGTCTCCTTGGCGGCCCCGCATTTGCGTGATACTCTAAGATGCTGCCATCAGTCTCCAACAGTGATTCCGTTTCCGACTGATTTAAACTTCTCAAACTTTTGTGCTTCCGTGCTGGCACGTCAGGCGTTCTATTATTGCTGCCACGATTTTCTTGAACCTTTAAAAATATATTCAATCGAAAAAGGAAATTAGTATTCCTAACTGTTATATGTTATGTATCCATCGCAATGGGTTGGAGACACACAGAAATATAGACAGGTTAGGTTAGGCTCGCGGGCAGCGATGAATGGCAGTTTTTGATGTAACCAGTGACTAGTTTTTAGTGTTGAGTTAATAAAGCAGTTCTGTACGGTTGATGATTCCGTGTGGGGTATTCCAATTACCGAACATAATACTAACATGGTCAATCTTTTTTTATAAGCCTGTAAAACAGTGGTTATAAACAAATATTTTAAATCTTACTAAATAGCTTCTGCTACTAGGGGAATAGTTTTTAGTAAAATATAGCCCTACATGATATTAAGCTTTGCTTGTGTGTGCAACGAACAGTTAAAATCGTTAAGTTATTAACGATAACAACAGTTACATATAAGTAAACTGTACTTGGAAGTGTGTTTATACATACCTCCATACAGAAAATGGTTCATTTCCATAGAAAAAGAAAAGCTAATTTTCATACGGTCTAAGAGATGAAAGTCCCTCGGCTTAGCCTCGGGCCGCAACTTATGGCCATGGCTGGCCATGGACTTTCGTCTCGCATACCGTATATTATTTTTCTTGATTCTCGGCGGAAAAAAGAAAACTGTCAGAAGCGTGCGTGGCGAAAGTTACTACTTTCCATACAGGATGAAGACATGTCAGTTGAATAACGGGAGAAAAAGTGAATGGTCATTCGCAAGTAATTGCAAGGGGTAAATGTGATTCTTTCGCAGTCGAAAACAATGACTAAACTACATGTTTTCCACCAGGGGATCAAGTAGAAAATATTTTTTAATAATATAATGTTTTACCTCGAATGATCTGCTTTTAAAATCTTCATTATCTTCTTCATCGTCCCCTAAAATGCCCAAACTTTCTCTCGGGAAGTCCAACCTGCATGTGTTAAATAGTGTCAGTTAAAGAAGTTGTCTATAAAGAGACAGGAAATTATTATATTGAAAGTAGTCACCTTCTGCCCTGCAGTGGTATAGTTTCCTGGTACGGCACCACTTCCGCCTTTTCTGCTTTATTTCTCCCTTTGGCGCTTCGTCGTTTAGGACGAGGTGGTAAAATGGTTTCATCTATGGACTCTTCGTCTCCCTAGAAATGACGAATCATGTTTGTATGCAACTAACATATCTAATGTTTAGGCAGAACGTCTTGTAAGGGTTCGTATCCTAAAGTAGTTTATCTTTTTGGGCAGTTGTACTGACTTCTTGCAGTTGGAAATCTATCTTCTTTTTCCTGGCTTTGTAACCGTGGCGGGTGGGAATCGCTTGTCAGGGATAGTACAACTGTTTGATCTCTGCTTATCCACTAAGGAGATACTTTCAGTGGAACAACAAATTCTACGAACAGACGGATGGTCAACTAATGTAGGCAAATATTTGAAAATAACGCACTGGGCCAAAGCACCAAAGTGCTGGTTTTGCTACATTGATGACACCTTCGTAGTTTGGAGCCAGACCCAGATCATACTTCCTCAGACATCCGAAGTTAGTGAACCAAAAAATCCGGGATTCCAGTATACTATGGAAGTGGACAACGATCACCGACTACCTTTTCGTAGCTACCAGTAACCAGAAAATCGCAAGTAAAATTATCCTACGAAGTGAAAACGTCCCTGACGACGTATGGCAACGCCATAATAAAAGCAAAAAGGAGGAAAGAATGCAAAGATATCGACTACGCTAGACTCTATAAGACACTTTCAAAAGAACCACAGCAAAAAGTGGGCTCCCTGATAAAATCAGAGGGGGGACATACATCAATAGAAAAGGAGATCCTAGAGCTTATGCTTAAGACTCACTTTCCTGGATATAATACTGGTAACAGTCGAAGAACAGGAGGTACCGATGGTTTCAGGGCGCGACAGCGGACACCGAAAGAACATTGGACTCTTACTACAAGCATGGTAACCCAGTCCAAAGTCAAATGGGCCATAAGTTCTTTCAGGCTATTTAAATCACCGCGAACAGATGGCTTGATGCCCGTTCTGCTACAGCAGGGAGCCGATTTACTGGTGCCCCTTTTGTGCAAGATGCTCCGGACCAGCCTGTCTCTGGCATACATACCAATGAAATGGAGAATGGCGAAAACCAGGGCGGGCTACGTACGCCTAGGCCAAATCCTTTCGCCCGATAATCCTAACATCTCTCTTACTTAGAATATCCCCGCGCTAAACGTATCTTCAAAAGCCATGATACAATGAACATTTTTTGCATCATGATTCTACCTTGTATTCATTGTATCATGTTCAAAAGCTATAATGTCAGTTTCAATTCTTTTTCAAGGGGGATGTTCTGTGACCGTTTCCGAAGCTAAGATGGGATCTGTTTTCTCATTTGACAACTCGATTATTATATTTTAATTTTATATAAATTAATTGATGCGGGGCGCCGCTAGATGGTGCCCCTGTTATATCTATCCGAGTGAAGGCGAACACTGTGGTACATAACAGTAACAAAAAATTTTTGAGAATACTTAAAACACTGGAAAAGCTGATCGACATGCGTATCAGGGAAGAGGTTCTTACCACAAATCATCTGCACCACAACCAATATGCCTACCAAACGGCAAAATCCTGCGAATCTGCTATCCACGTGCAGAGGGCAGAAATCTCGTTAGAGCGCAAAGAAATTGATCTGGCGGCTTGTCTGGACATAGAGGAAACCTTTGACAAAACCTCTTTTAAGTCAATAGCCAAAGCGGTGAAAAATCGTGGAGTGCATCCTTAAATATGTGAATAAATCCAAATGGATATGCGGATGATATCGCCATTGTTGTGCAGGAAAAGTTTGGAGACATTGTGTCATCACTGATGCAACAGGCGCTAAACATCACCGAACAATGGTGTAACACGGAAGGGCTGAAAATTAGCACATCTAAAACATCTATTATGGCTTTCACAAGGAAAATAAATCTTAGAGCCCTTAGACTAATTTCTATATATGAAAACGTAATACATATGTCCGACACTGTTAAATATCTTGGGGTATCCGTGGAGAAAAAATTGCTGTTTAAAGAACCTGAGGAACAGAAACCAAACAAAGCAATCAGGGCTTTATGGACCTGCAAATACACTTTTGCGAAAACATGGAAAATCTTACCGAAGATGGCGTACTAGACGTACGTCACCTTTGTGAAACCCATAATCACATATGCCGCCGTAATATGGTGGCATAAAATCAAAATCAGTACATATCGACAGTCTCTGAACAAAGTTCAGAGGCTGACCTTTGCATGATCGAAATCAGGCAAGCTGATCGAATGAACTCTAAGCATTTCGGCTCCTTTCAGAACATATTTTCTAAATGAGGTTCGAGATGGTGGAGCGACTCCATCAGCTATCACTACTACTCCGTATGGTATACCGAAGGCACAAAAACAGCGTCGGGCACAGGCGCTGGTATAGTCGAAAGCGGAAGAACTGGGGAAAGGATTACCTTAAACCTGGGTACAATCAAGACTGCCATCCTTCGGAAGATGAGAGAAAGAGCATACACCCGTAAGAACATTACCATCATAACCGGAGATGAAGCCACAATAAAGGCACTTAAATCGTAGACAATCAGGTCACAATGTGTGCTAGATTGTGTAAAAAAACTGACGACCCTGGCTGGGAGGTTAAACAGAGTAAAACTCACTTGGGCAACTGTGACAAACAGGAGCGAAGGAAACAAGATTACTGCGAAACTTGCTAAGGCAGGGGAGTTGGGCAGTGGATCTTGGAACAATATTGAAAGTACTGGGAGGAGACACCGCGACTCCTTACCGCAAGGCAGTTGGTGAGACCTCCACAACCGGTGCGTAAAAATGAACTGCCAGATCTCAGAAGGCAAAAAATAAGGAGGTAGTGGGCATTTTAAAAGGACACGCCCCCTGTAAAACACACCTCTTTAGTGCAAGTGCAAGTCATATGCAACGGGTAGACGAACACTCCTGGGAGGGCATGAAGTTCTACCAGACCAGGTCATGCGTATCTGCCTCAAAATTCTTCTGGAATTTATTGAATACAGAAGAATAATGAGGGAGTAAAATACGAGGGCACAATAGAACAGAAATGACCGCGGTGCAAGGCCGAACACCACCTCGGCGGTGAGGAAAGGGTTTTAAGGCTAAACAGCTAAGCTGGAGTTCCGCACAGCTCAGAGTGACAGATCACCAGCTCTGGGTGTGCGTAACAGAGCATTATCCAAACATCACCAAAAAAAAATTCTGCGCATTGCGGATTTGGAAACCATTGGATAAGGTTTTGGAAATTCCGTGATGGTGGGACGCTGAAACACCATGAAAGGCCTCTCTGTTTTAATGAAACCAGCAGACTCGATGTCAACGGAACAATGTGCTCAAAAAACAGTGGCAGTAGTCCTGAAGACACTACGGACGAACAAACTGGGTGGGTTTGTCCATACATCCATACTGCTGAAAAGATAGAAGGGGTTCTGGAAAAAGACAATATCCGAACCGTCTTTTTTCCTATTCGTACAACGCAACATATTCTCACATCGGCCAATTACTAGCTGGATTCTCTATCAGCATCAGAAGTTTACAGACAGAGTTTACTGCAATTGTGGTGTACATATCGGCTTCCGAAATACATAGGAAAATATCACATTTTCGGTTTTTTTTTCATAGTTCCCCAAATTAATTGACTATTATTTACAACTACGTGATTTTAAATTAATTTTCCATGAAGAAGATGCCAATGTAAAACGCCCGACAAATTTTAATTTCCAAAACCCATCGAGGAATATAATGTAATGTAATGTAATAAAGGTAAAGAAGCTCATATAAATTGGCCTCCTAGATCTCCCGATCTAAATATACTTGATTTTTACTTCTGGGGACATTTAAACAATAGGGTATATTCAACAGAATTGAATCCAATCGAAGAACGTCAGGAAATAGTACTTAATATTTCTATAGTACTTAATATTTCCAACGAAATAAGAACTTTAGTGCAAACTGCACGGTCTGTAAATTTTAATTTCATTAAAAGACCGCAATTATGCAAAAAATGTCAAGTTGGCCAATTTGAACCGCTGCTAAGTTAAAATTAGAATTGTTAATTAATTGTGCTTGTTTACATGGTTGCGCATATTGATACTATGCTATTATTTAAGTAAAATTTATTAAAACTTACTAATTGTAATCTGAACCAAAATACACAATATCGAAAAATAATTTTGGTTGTTTGTAATTAACTAATAGGGAGTTTTTAGGCCCCTTAATTGCTACACGTTTTACGTTATCCGTTATTCTGAGCATGCGCATTAGTAAATAAATAACCGTTTACAATATTAGAGGATAACGTGTTCCTTTATTTATGTACGAGTAGCGGTAACGATAATAAGCATAACGTTAAAAAGCAAAAGCAGTTCCTTCTGAAACCCAAAATTGATAAGGCAATTGCTGGTCTCAATATTTTCTAAATGAAAAATATCTCTTCGGTTTGCAACAACTGAACCACAAAACACACACTCACATAAAATGGTACTCAATTAGCTTATAATGTATACCTAAATTGAAGTTTATATGCTTGCCCGGTTTAAAGAAACTAATATTTTCAAAACAACAAAAACTAATATTTTCCGCCATTTTGGAAATTAGATATATCAACAATGAGACCTTAAACTCTCTCCCTCTAAAATTACTAGAAGAACACGCTGATAAGATATTTTTACATATTTACGGAACATCAAAGAATCACTTTTTACTCGAGTAATTTTTTCGGATCCTCTTTATTTGTCATGAAATGTGAAACTTAAGTGCTGAACAACAGCTTTCAAGACAGGCTAGTTTTTTACTTTTTGGGACAGGCCTTTGGCAAAAGATCTAAGACTGATCGAACATTTTCAACCATTTTGGAGTTTTGACGCTTTGCAACTTAGTCGATCGTCGTTAATTTTTATACCAACAAAGATATTCTAAGTTATTGTCTTTCAAAAATACAATATTTTCATTCCGAATCGAACAAAACATTTGTTCAGCCAATTGGTACTAGGCATGGGTAACACTGTGTTGAGTTGCGCTTTAGAGTTGTCGCTCTGTGCGCTGATGAGTTAACGTGTAACTGCGCCGCATGTGAAATTAGGTTTCGCATTTAAAAGGCATCGGATTAATTTACATCCTCGATGGGGTCTCTGTTCTGTAGTACTGCGAATGTTCTTGGGATATTGCTATATGCAACAGCTATGAGCTACTATGTAGAAATTTCAGCACATGATTGGAATCAAAATAAGACTTAATTGGTAAGTTTTCTCGCACTATGTAAAAATATAAATAATCGGGAAATATAAATATAACATACGTGTATTTCTTCTCGAGACACATGTGGAGTTTTGTTTCGTTTCGGCTTTTTCATTGGAGGCTTGCGACGTTCCTTTCCAGGCATTTGCTGCAAGCATTGATTTGATCCGATTGGATCGTATTCGTTCATTTGAGCTAAAGCATTGGCAGGAGTTTGAAATCCTTCGCGGATTTCGTGCACCACGAAAAACTCGTCAGAATCAATATCCAGTTTTCCTGAAAAAAAAACTGAAAATGAAGGCGTTTATTCGAATAAAGCTGGTATTAATGCAATAATAATATGAAAACATGTTGAGTTGACGGGCTGATCGGCATGTGCTTAAACTTCTAGGGGCATCAAACCCTACATTGTCACCAATTTCATTAAACGTCGCAGAAATCAGATAGAATATCGAAAACAAAGACGAGACAGCAAAGCTACAAAATGAATCAGTGAAAATTAAAACGTGGAGATGGTCTACAAAGTACACTTTTAAGTAGTCGGGATGGTTAAAACCTAATGAACATATGTAAGGTCATCAAAAGTGTTTGTGTTCTGAATTTCACCTTACTAAGTCTTTTTTGGTACGTTTACGTTTTAATTGGTTAAGGAATACAAAGGTCGCAAATGAAAATTGGCAAAACAAATTCATTTAACGTTCTCAAATTAAACTTGAAGCACCAGGATACTGCCAAAACTTTAACTTTAAATGCAGATTGTAGAAAACAAGACTTTTCAAGCTCTATTAACAATTTTTATATTTAAACTCACCTAGTAGACCTTTTTGTCCTAAACTCTCGCTTCCTTCACTCCAATACCCGTCTTTGGATCCGCCTAACTGCTCTTCCTCCAAATTATCAAGGTCTGTTACCAATTGATTATTTCGTCGATTTTCCAATACGAATTCTTCCTCTTTATTATCGTCTGAATCATTGTCGACATACCTGAGGTTTTCGTCATTTTCCCGTAGTCGATTGTCTAAGTTTTCAGATCTGAACCTGAAAATGTTCTACGTTAAACCTATTTCAACTCATATAAATGCGTGGCAGTATACACAAAGTGATTCAAAAATCGAGTACTTTTTGGAAGAGATTGCCAAGTCTTACTCGAAGAATATTGAATGTTAACTTTTTTATCGTCAAATATATGCAGGGTTGCAACACAATTTTAAAAGTAGGTTTTCTGGAGAACGGCTCATTTTAGAGAGATGTGGCAAGCAAACCTTTTTTGCGTAATTTTGGACACTCGTTAATTTTTGGAAATCATCCACAACAAAAAGCGAAAAATAAAAGTATAGGTTATTAAGTAGATGAAATGGGTAAGTTCAACCCTTTAGCATTGTCGGATCGGAGAGTGTTTAATACCGAAGTTGTGCCAACCCCTTCGGGCGCGACACCGGCTTGGACGCAAAAACAATTTCAACTTATCCATTGATCAGTTTTTGGGGCAAACTCAGTGAGTGTCGTGTCCGAAAAGCTCGGCACCACAAACTAATTAGAATGTTCAATGTCGAGCTGGGCATAATTCCTTCCGGGACGACACTGGCTTGGGCGCAAAAACACGCTCAACTTGTTCATTGATCGATTTTGGCGAGAAATCAGTGCCGCGCTCGAAACGTTCTTGGCGTGTTCAATGTCGAAGTTGTGCGAATCCCTTCGGGCACGACACTGGTTTGGACGCAAAAACACTATCAACTTTTCCAATGATTAGTTTTGAGCGTACAATTCGTGTCTTGGCGAAAATTGGCGGCACAACAAATGCATTGGAAAGTGTTTAATCGGACACGACACTGGTATGAACGGCAAAACACTCTCATCTTGTCGTTCAATTAGTGTTTGGCGCTAACTCAGGGTCGTGTGCGAAATTATTGACACAACAAACGCATTAGAGCGTATTTATGTCGAAGTTGCGCCAAACCCTTCGGACCCGACACTGGTTTGGACTCAAAACACTATCAAATTGTAGCTTGTTCATTTTTTTGCACAAAATCAGTGTCGGGCTCAAAGGGCTCGAAACAACACACACAAATTAGAGAGTGTTTAATGTCAAAGTTGTGCCAAACTCTTCGGGCCCGCCACTGATTTCGACGCAACGAACTATCAACTTGTCGATTGATGATTTCTTGATGCAAAATCTCTGTCGTTCCCGAAGAACTCGGCGCAACAAAGGAATTAGTGTTTGATGTCGGGGTTATGCCGAATCGTTCTGGCACGACACTGGTTTGGACGCAAAACTCTCAACTTCAGACTGATCCGTTTTTGGTGCAAAATTAGGGTCGTGTGCAAAGGGGTCGGCAGAACAAACGCATTGGAGAGCGTTTAATGCCGAAGTTATAACAATAACTTCAGGTGCGACACTGCCTTGGATGTAAAACCATCTCAACTTGTTCATTAATTAGTGTTTGCCGCAAAATCGATGCCGTGCCGAAATTGATCGGCACAAGAAACGCATTAGAGTGTGTTTAATGTCGAAGTTGTGCCGATCCCTGCGGGCACGACACTGGTTGGAACGCAGGAACACTCTTTCTTTAATAACAACTTGTTTGTTGTGCCGAGTATTTTGGCCACGATACTGATTTTGCGCCAAAAAGTGATCAAGGGACAAGTTGATAGTGTTTTTGGGTCCAAACCAGTGTTTTGCCCGAAGGATTCTGCACAACGTCTACATTAAACACTCTCTAATGCGTTTKATGTCYCGAGCCCTGACACTGATTTTGGGCTAAGAACCAATTCCTCCACAAGTTGAGAGTGTGTTCGAGTCCACACCAGTGTTGTGCCCAAAGGTTTAAGCACAACTTCGACATTAAACACTCTAATGCGTTTGTTGTGTCCTGAGCATTTCGGGCCCGACACTGATTTTKSGCYRAAAACYRATYMMTYYACAAGTTGTGAGTGTGTTTGCGTCYAAACCAGTGTYGTGCCCGAAGGGTTTCGCACAACTTCGACATTAAACACGCCAAGAAACCATCAACCGACAAGTTAATAGTGTCCAAATMAKAAGATTTKTCAAAAATCAAGCACAGCAGTCGCATTAGAGATTCAGATATGTTYGCCCTTTTTCAGTCGAGAAACCAGCGGCCGGACATTTATATGCTCGCCCCAACCTGTTTAACAGTGAGCCTATAATAAATTGTTTAAACGTTAATGCCAAAATTGTTGAAATTTGATATTTGGTTCACATGAAATAAATTGTTTTACTTTGCTCTCACTGTTGATATTATTACTTTTTTTGGCTAACAAAAAAATTATAAAATGTTACATTCGTTTTTTACAGCTATCTACAATTGATCTTGCAGACGATGGAAACTGTGTTAACGATCATTGTAAACAGTTAAAATACAAAAATTACTTTACCCTTGTCCAGTTACGCCAAAACGTTGCTCGACTAGTTCCCCAATGATTCGTTCCTCGGTATCAACTTCATGTGGTCGTTCCCGAAAACTGCCGTGCTTCCATCTGTTCAACAAGTTTTCCGTGTCAGTCGACATTTCTTGCACTTTCTCCTCTTCCATGCGTCCAGATTCAGATTCTAAAATTTCGAAAAATAGACAACAATCGTTTAAAGTGGGCTGAGAAATCGAGCACCATTTTCGTCACGCAAATCCAGAGTTTCATCAGTGCCCGTAGAACTTTGAGAATGTATTGGAATGCGAATTTTGTCAAAGGTTATTTTCTTCTTTTCGTTCTTCTTAGCTCTAGGTGTTGTTGCAAAAATTACTTCAGTATCAGTCGCGCTCTTCTTTTTCTTTGCGAATCGTGGAAAAGTCCCTCCAAAGGTCAGATCAAACCTGTATCGTTTCGGTTCTTGCTCTGATTCATCTAAATGGAAATGAATGAATGATATGTCTTGTTATAAACAGAACAAAACTGTTCTCAGAGACGTAAACCTTAGTGTAAAGGGGAATAGTTTATTTTTAACTCTTTGAGGTGGTTGCCATCTCCCCCGCGTAGGGGGGGATAAATCAATCCCAAAATATCATACATAACATTACAGTTTCTTTCGAGGTTTTTAGGGCGTTGGATACATTTGTGATCTTAAGCAGCCACTGATGTGTAAATCAGTTCTTTCTCTATGACTACAAAAATGGGGTTTAGAAGGAGTGGTGAGGCGCAAGATAAGATGTCTTGTGCAGCATAGCACCAGCGATCGATACGTGGAAAACAGGTACTGTTACAAAACAGAAAATGTTGCCTCGAAACCGGAAATATAATAGGTATAAACCACTTTAGCAACGGAATAAAGATATTCCTATAATAACACCGAATGTCTTACGTTGGCACAGAGCTGAAATAGCAACAAAGGCAATTAAAAACTTGAAAAATATATATACCTGCCATACAAGAAAACAGATGGTCAGGAACGGGGAATATGGAGATGGAAAACGATCCAGTATTCTGGTCAGGAAGTCAGGACCGACAGGAGAATGGAGGTGGATTTGTCATAGCGAAGAGGCTAAGAGCAGCAGTGGTGAATTTCAGACCAGCCAGTGAAAAAATTTGCTTCATCAGACTGAAAGGTAAATGGTTCAATCTCACGTTACTCTCCATACATAGCCAGACAGAAAATGCTGACGAGGACAGTAAGAAGGAATTCTATGAAGTACTAGACCAAGAGTATAACAGTATAAAGCAGAGTTGGGAGATTTTAATGCTAAGTTAAGAAAGGGAGAATACCTGAGAGAAGTAGTAAGAAGACACCTTACACGATACAACAAACGATAATGGACACCGGCTAACAAAGTTTGCCATCGCTAATAATATGATTGTCGGATCCACACAATTTGAAAGAAAGAACATTTGTAAAGTCATATGAGTTTCAAACGATCGATCAACTCGTAACCAAATAGACCATGTTCTTATAGATACACGACACTCTCGTAGCATCATTAATGCACGGCGTATGAGAGGAGCAGACAGCGATACTGATTATTTCCTGGTTAAAACCAAGTTGAGAATACGAATAGCAATACAGAAAACGATGGATAAAGAACGAAAGCCAGGATGGGACAGAAGCTTTTCGAGAACCGAATAAGAAAGTTGACTATCAAGTAGTCATTAGTAACAAATTAATGCTGTCTAAGACACGAGGACAAGATAGAGCTGGAGGAGACATGACAGCAAATAACAACAATCATAGAAGAAGAAGCGGCAGGAACCATTGGAAAAAGGAAGAAACGCCCAAACGGAAAGTGGTTTGACAGATAATGCAAGGAAGCGCTAGAGATAAAAACTAAACAACTCCTAAAAATGTTAACAAACCCTACAGGTGAGAATAAGGAAGAATTTTACAGAACAGGAGCAGAGATACGGTGATTACTTGGAGCTAAAAAGAAAAACCACTTGACACATCAAATACGGGAAATAGGCAGAAATCGCGATATGAATCAAGCACTGAAAAGGGACGTAAAGCGAGGAAAAAAGATGGAAATTTTCGAGAAACAAAAGCCATGAGAAATTAAACAGGCAAGCTAATAATGACAGTAATGGAATTTGACGTAAAATGAAAGCAGTACTTTCAGGAGTTACCAACTAATGAGAGTGAGACAGAGGAAGAAAACATTACCTACCATTTAGCAGTTGTGAGAGGACCAACAGCACCACCCCAAGAAGTTAAGAATGTCATAAAGTCTCTCAAAAAGCACAAAGCGCTATGCAAATATGGATAACTGCTAAAAATACGTAGAAAACGTTCTGCACCAAAGAATATATCTACGAATTGAGGCCCAAAGAGTGGAACAAATGCGTCATTATAAACGGTGTTCCAATAAGAACGGCAGTTTTGAATTACGCGCCATTTGTAGTGTCATAATTTGACATTAAAAAAAGGCCGTTCGTTAGTAGACAGCAGGATGTTAAGTAACTGGAACGGTTCAATACACAACAACAAATTTTCAATGTGAAAAATTGTTATCAAAGTTATGGAAGTTTTGCAGTCACAGTTCGCAAAAGGCGTACAATAATGACCCATCGGAATGTTCCAACTGACGCCACTGTGAGAAAATTAATGAAGAATTTTCAGCAAATTTAGTCTGTTGAAGTGAAAACAGAAACACGCATTCGCCCTGGTCGCTGGACAAAATATCGCTGCAGTACGTGCAAATGTTGAAACGAAACCCCAACCACATCAATTCGGTATAGAGCTCAAGAAATTGGTGTTTCCACAACCACTGTGCATCGAATTTTAACAAAATATTTGAAGCTTCATGAGTACAAAGTTGAATTGGCTCAATAGCAACGAATTGACTTTTTGAATAACGACAATTAGACGGTGACTTTCCAACGAAATCCTCTTTAGTGACGAGTCCCATTTTCATGTTGAATGCTTCGTTAATCGACAAAATTATCGTATTTGGAGTTCCGAAAATCCACGAATGATCGTTCAGAAACAGATGCATCCAAAAATGGTCACTGTTTGGTGTGTGGCTGGAGGCATCATCGGGCCATTTTCTTCGAAAATGCAGTTGGTCAAGCATTGACCGTGAGTGGCCTTCGTTATAGTGAAATGTTGACTAACTTTTTCTGCCAAAATTGCAAAATATGGATCTCAACAGCATGTTTCCAACAGCCAGAGAAACTGTTGAATTACTGCACGAGTCATTTTCTGATCGTGTTATTTCTCGGTGATCGGCATTGGCCGCCTAGATCGTGCGATTTAACGCCTTTGGATTTTTTTTGGAGTTTTTTTAAAGTCTCACGTGTATGTGAACAAACATAAGCGCATAATCAGGATGGACCACCGCATACTTGTGAGAATCGCTAGCGACAAGTCCCCAATGGAACAAAGAGACGTTGGGCAGCCCCAGGAAACGATGAAGCGACAGCGTCACGCAAGTTAACGATAATTGAACAGGCGATTTGCCTAAAATCAAGAATGAGGAAAAAGAAGAAAATAAAGTCGGAGCTAACAGAAAGTTCTGCTCAACAAAGCTAAAAACTATTGTTGGCCTTTGCTTACGACATAGTGGTAGTGGTGGTGGTAGTGGATCATTCAACAAGAGATATACGAGCGGTTTTGTCATCACTGGAGGAACAAGCAGCTAATCTGAGCCGGCGAGTGCACGAAGGAAAAACCAAATACATGGTAGCTACAAAGAATCCAAGGCCCCGAATTGGATAGAATATAACCTTGACTGAATACAACTTCGAGGTGGTTAAGGAATTTCAGTACCTGGGAGCGGTAATCACGAATAACAAACGAGTAGGAAAAGATATCTCAGAACGAATAATGGCTGGAAATCGAGCGTCTCAACAATAGGTTGTCTGCTTGTTATTCAACGATTTTAACAGTGTAACCTATTCGCTTCTAATCATGTATTACACGGAGACCAAACACAATTGTTTTTGTGTAAACACTAATCTGGAAACCAGTATCTGAATGCAAGTTTAATTGTTTCTACAAATTGGAAACCCGATTATTAGGAAATCTCTGAACAAAAAGCAACAAAGTAATAACTAATGTAAAAAGAATTCTACGCTCTTTAAAACGAAGTTCCACTTGGCCCCGCTGCCCATTGCCAAGATTCTAAGAGTGACATCTACCCGTTCTAGGGTGTTGAAGCAAGGAGGCTAATGATATTAATTTAAAATGTCCCCCTTGCAAATAAAATTTACGGGTATTTCTGATCTTACGGAAAGTATATGGAAAGTATAGGTATAAGTAAAGTACAAATATCTGATACAACAGTAAACGAGAGGAATGTACGGAATATGCCACTAATGAATTTTTTAATAGACACATAAGCTATAAATGTTCAAACTGACCTCCCTATTAGTAAATTGTTAGCTTCAGAAGGCAGAAGGCGAACGCAAGAAGACTAAGCCCTGTAGATTTCAAGGTTTTCTTGCTTGCTTACCGTAACTACCAATTTTAATACATTCAATATCGCAGTAGAATAAGCAATATATTGGGTACCTGCGTTTGATTCCGTAGAAAACTGTCGACTTTCCACCGTTCGGGTTTCGGTAGTTTTTCGTGCACCGGGCAAGCTAATGTGTGGAATCCGAATAGAGGCAGTGTCGGGTATCTGAGGTATGTGCAGATTAATTTTCGGCTTCAATTTCTTAAAATCAATTTTTTGAAACATCGGTTTCTTTGGGTTCGATTTAATTTGTGGCACCTCTGGTTGGCTGGCATCGGGTATTTTCTCATCTTGAACTGGACTTTTCCGAAATCGGTTTAACTAATAGATAAAACAAACTGAGTGAGTACAATTAGTGAATTCCAAATATAATTAATCGTACTGCAAAGCTTACTTGTTTGAAAAACTTTGATGTTTTTGTTTCCTCCGGCACTCCTTCGGGAATATTAGATGGTGCTTCAGGAGCAACATGTCTGTTATTTGAGGATGAAGCACTGTCCTTCCGGAAACGCCCAAACTAAAAAAACACACATTCAGAAAACATTAAACGTGAAAATGGAATATGATATGCGTTGCCATTAAACAGGAATTAATAGATATATAGAATAGAAGTCAACTGTATTAACCTGCAGGCTAAACTAGGGGAGGGTATCTTGCAGTGGCTGCAACCGCCCTCTCTGGGTCAGACACAGCGTCTGTACCCAGAACGGGCGGCTGAATAAAACGCTCGGCAAGCGCAGCATTTTAAAATGCCAAATCCTTCCAAACAAAACCATGAATAGTCAACGTTCTAAAAATAAATTACCCCAGGCGAGTAGAAATGCATCTATCTCAGAATTGCGCACTGATTCGTCGGTCTGCCTCAAGGATACTGGGGGAGGCTGTGGAATTTGGCTTTCCAGAAAGGAATCAGAGCACGGAAAACCCCAGTGGACAGACGCTCTTAATTGCAACTTATAACATGCAAACCATGAGACTCGAAGATCAACTCGAGTGTCTCTACACGACAAACTAGAAAACATCAAATGGAGGCTATTGGGTATCAATCAATCAAGGTATATTCAAATCCGGCCGCAGTTGTTTCAAAGAAATACCGAAATGAAGCATCAAATTGTCGGAGTGGCAATATTAGTTCATASCAGCATAAAACATCTCGTATGCAAAACAGTCGCTGTATCGGATCGACTTATATACATATTGTTTGCTCTGAATGACAGATACARGATGCAAGTAATCCAGGCGTACGCGCCAACAAGTGTATCACCAGATCAATACGGGGAACAATCATACGAGGATCTTGCATCTGCCAAGAATGCGGAAAAAGCTAGGTTTACAATTATAATGGGTGAGTTTAATGCAAAGATTGGGCAGAGAACAGCCCTAGACCCACCAAGCCTTCCACCAGGAAGTTTCGGTCCTGGGAAGAGAAATCACTGATAAGTGTAAGAGGACAAACTACGATTGATTTTCTGAACAACGAGAAAATGCTCTGTATGAGTACTTTTACTGCCCCTACAGCTTAATTTAAAAATAAAATGGACTATGTACTTGTCTCATATATACAGCGTTGGTTTTTTATATCTTGAAACGCTTAAATATTTCGGAAACGAGTGTTTTAAACCAACCAACCAAATACGTTTCGATGAAGTGAACATTTTGCACCAATCTCATCGGTATTACCCGATACAAACCAGAGGGGATATTGAGATCTTCAGAGATGACAACAATTTCAATAGGAAAGAAGAAGTAACGGCCCTTGATCCAGATTGGAAACGCAATTACCATGGTCCACGGCTTCAAAGCCCGAAAAACATTTCTATATGTGATCATACCTTAGTCAAACAATCACACTTGGCAAACAAAACAAAAAAATCGAGGTCAACAGACGAATCAGACTGGGATGGGCCGCATACGTAGGACTGACATACATCCTTAATTCGAAGATACATATTGTACCGTGGATGGCTGGGTATCAAACTATTTCTTCAGTTTTCAACTTTTATTCAACTCGATATCACTTTAAATACGGAACAGGAACAAACTAACTTCTAAATTAACGTCAACTTCACAAACAATAGTCCCGCGAGTCGGACTTCCGACTCGCGGGGTTTAACCTCTTCTGAGCTCGGTCGCTTCTGTCACTTCACTGACTCCCTGTGGTTTTCGTCGCCGCTTATATAGTTTCCTCCAGATAACCCAGACGGTTCTCGAAATCTCCAGCCCTGGTGCGAAATTTCCCGCTTGTCAGTGTCATATTTGACAGTAAATGGGGCGCAAATGGGGATTCCATTTACTGAAATACCATGAATTTCGATCCCCCCATTCCAAAAGTGAGTACCCAAGACCATTTCCGTTACAATATATAGACAATGGCATTAAAAACAAAAATATTTAACGAGTATATCCTCCCATTGGTGACATATGGATCTGAGACTTGAATCTTGACAAAGAAACCCACTAACAATCTAAGAGTGCATCAAAAAGCCATAGAACAAAGATTACTAGGTGTAACACTAAAGGACCACAAAACCAACAAATGGATAAGAGAAAAAACGCAAGTAACAGAAGTCATAGAAAGAATTAGCTCTCTAAAGTGGCAACAGGAATACGTGATCAAAAATGAGCGAAGCCTCTATCCAATGGATAGAGAACGGCTGAAATGGAAATGGATTCGAGAGTTGCATTAGGCATCTATGGCTGTAAGCTTAGAAATAAACCTGGACAAACCGAAAATCTTGACCCAAAGTCATATCGCTGTGACTGTTACAGTTACGTTCTCGAGGTTGTTGAGAGCTACGTATATCTTGGATACACGATCATGCTCGGGGCAGAAGATCAAACTGATGCGATCAAAAGAAGCGGACTGTCCTGGACTGCATTGTGCAAGTTGGGGCATATACTAAAGGAATCGAAAATATCGATTAAACTCAAGCGTAACGTTTTACTTCCAGTCACCATATACGGACTCGAGACTGCCACAATTGAGCAATGGAAAGACGGATGCTGAACGTGAGCCCCAGAGAGCAGGAGTCAAGGATGTAGTGGAGCATAATGCTAGAAACAAATGGCGATGGTTGGGGCACGTTGCGAGAGATGATAGAAAATGCACGAAAAATGTCATGTAATGGAGACCTAGATAATCTAAGAGGAGCATGGAACGACCGCAGGCAAGATGGCGTGACGATATCCAACGCCAAGCCGGAAAGAATTGGAAACAGACATCTCAGGACAGACAAGCGAGGAGACATATGRAAGAGGCCTACGTTGAGGAGTGAACGTGCATGTGCTGATATAATGACATGATGATGATTGAATRGACGAAGGTATATAGAAAAATTATGATARTGGATCAAAATTTTAAGTTTTTAATTTCTGTCATGCACTGTCGCCTTTCCCAAAAATAAGCCAAGAACCAACTTTAAGGCCGATAGGTCAACATAGCCTAAATGAATTATCGGGAAAAATCACTAGCTGCATACAAGTAGCAGCGAAAAAGGTATATTCCATGGCAGCAACAACTAATACGAAACTCAGCCAGGACAGAAACGCACTCCTAGCAGAACGCAGAAAAATGGACAGAGACTCAATAGGATACCGAGAACTAGACAAACGAGGACAACAAAGGAAGCGATTAAAAATAACATAACACAAAGATCATACAAGAAGCCATTGAAGACCACATGAATATGAAAGTCACCTGATCAAAAAGAACAAAGGGAAGGTCGCTCATATACAAAATTAAATGTATTAGTAGTAAATTAAGAAACTATCGACCGATCAGTTTTTTCTCCGTTTTGTATAAGCTTCTTAACAAAATCATAACCATCCTATCTATTTCTATTTCTATCAGTCAGTAGAACAGGCCGGGTTCCAAAGCGGCTATAGTACAAAGGATCACATTCAAAGGGTACGTACCCTTATTGAGAAGTGTACCGTATATAAAATCCCATTACACCTGGCATTTGTCGACTACAAAAAAGCTTTTGACTCGGTGCAAACCTAGACTGTGCTGGAGCCAATGGATAATGCGAGGATTGACTCAAGGTAGACCTACCTCATTAAAGATATATAAAGGAGTGCTACAATATATGTAAAAATAGACGAAGCAAGAGAGGCAGTTTAGGTTAAGTTAGGATTAGGATTAGGTTAAGATAGATTAAGTCTTTGATGTCACTAAATCCACTGATGTTAGTATATAAGTACCCGTAGATTAAGTAGCAATAAGAAGGTCTAATCCTTGTTTGAAAATAAATATGTTCAAATACCAAATACCAAGATACGGCGATTCAATTTCTCTAAAATTATTTACCCTGGTATTAGAAGATATGTATAAGAACTTGACATGGCAACAAAACAGAGTCAACATAGACGGAAGATTTTTGAAGTAATCTCCGACTCGTCGACAACATTGTGATTATGAGCACCGACCAGGACAAACTTAGCACCATGGTATGCGACCTAAAGAAAGAGTGTCAGAAGGTAGAACTAGAAATGAACCTCCAGAAAACGGAGATCATGAGCTCAAACAACACCAACATTAATGTCAATATCGCTAACCAAACACTTCAGTTAGTGGAAGAATACATATATCTGGGACACAGCATCAGGCTAGGCAAAGACAACCAGACAGCCGAGATAAGGAGGAGAATCAGTTTGGATTGGACAGCGTTTGGAAAAGTCGCATTGGTATATCCACAGAGAACCGAAGCTACCAATTAGTCTGAAACGGAAAATATACGATACATGCGTACTGCCCGTTATATTGTACTGGCTTGAGACAGTCTCAATGACAAAGAAACAAGCACAAAAACTACGGGTTTGTCAACGTGCGATAGAGCGTGCGATGCTGGGAATTAGCTTAATAAATAGACAAAGAAACGAAGATATCAGGGCAAGAAATAAACTGAGTGACGTCATAGAACAAACTAAAAAAAAAACAAGTGGCGTTGGGCAGGACACGTTGCGTGAAATTATGAGAAATGGACGAAGACCATTATGCAGTGGAGACCACGGAGAACAAAGAAGAGCAGAGGCAGACCCATGCTCACATGGCGAGACGACATACAGAAACAAGCGGGAAAGAACTGGATGCTCCCAGCACAAAACAGATCAACATAGAAAAAAATGGAATAGGCCTATCTCCAAGAGTGGATTCATGCAGGCTGATGAAGATGAAGAATCGCTTCTTCTGCGGTTATTCTTGGTCCTGTCTCCTTTAGTAAGTTTTCAAAGCATGGTGCGTGTCTCTGGTGTTCGAGTGTGGACGCTTCTTTTCTATTCTTTTTTTTGCCGGTTTTAGCAGAGCTTCCTTAAGTTTGTTCACAGTACAATGTCCATGATTGTCGAGTGTTCTGTTTCATCGATTTATCTTCGGTTTTATTGAATGTCTCTTTCTACTTTCTGTTTCCTAGTTTGGTTTTTTAAGCGATTAATGTCTATTCGTCGCCCCTTTCATTTCTGAACGCAAGTTCTTCAAAGCTGAATTGGTACAAGAACTTCAGTAGACTGTATTGGAAGGAGAAACACGCTATCGAAAATGAACTATATTTGAAGAAGGGCGCGTTAGTACGACACGAAAAAAGGATCTATTTTGGCTTCAGCGTTTATATCCCTCAGATAGGTGGCAGTCAAGTGCCATCTGGTGATTGACAACAAATAGATAGAGCCTCAACCACCAAATAAAGTCACCTAAAAGAAGGTGGCCGCAAATTATAATAATGTACAGAACGAAAAACAATTTCGCTACTAATAACTTCATAATATCTACTAAGCATTTCAGACACTTACTTGAAAGAATGATTTTTTTTTGTCTTCAGCTGGTCGATCTAAGATCTCCGCCACACTAATAACGAACTTCGGATCGTCATCATCTAGCACACTTGGTAAAACTGTCGGCTCTGGCGGTGGACTGATCGGTTCATACTCATGATCACTGTAAAAATTTATTAGTTTAAAAATGTGTCAGATTTTCAAAATATTTTACATTAATCTAACCAATCTTTAAATATACCCACCGAAAATGTACAGTTTTGGTAATTGGCGCAACATGGCCTGGAGAACCAGTAAATTTTGCAGGTTTATCCGGTAATAATTCGTTGCCCTGAAAGTACTGACATGCGCACCTAACATCTAGCGACGTTACGCTTGAGCCAGTTGAGCTTTCCCGCGATACGTTCGGCTTTTTCGGACGTCTTCGCGCTCCTTCAGATAAGGATCGAACATTTCCGGTTGTACCGGAAAAAGACGATCGTCGCTGGAATCGTTGAGATTGCATCCTTGGGTCTTCAGATCCGAAGGGAAACTTTACGCAAGTATGTCTGAAGCGAAGTAATCGATTTTCCTTAATTCAAAATAGCGTCAAATCTTTTAAGTAATTCATAATAAAGCTTTTAGAGAAAAGTAAAATTTAAAGAAGAATTCGCTTCCACGCAAAGCTAGTAATAAATACTAAGTTAATTAAAATACTTTTCTATGTAAATTTTTGCGGTTAATGGAAAGGCAAAATATAGTCAGACATCCCGAACGTTAAACAATGTATTCACTTATTGTAAAGAAAGCTAAGTTTAGATGTCGAATCTTCAGAATTCACACAGAATGCTGAATAAATCTGGAATGATGCGAATTAATTTCATTCGACAAAAAATAAGTTAATACTTTACTTTAGTGTCACAAGCGCCCTAAAGACCAAACTCTCATAGAGCATTACGCCACGACAAAGTTTATTTTAAGGCAGTCAAACTACCAGCACCATATTAAATGTATGTACCGACTTCGATAACGTGAAATCTGTCTTAATGGACATGAAAGACAAAAGTTGCTGTCCTTAAAAAAAACTTAATTAGACTTAAAAAATGCATCTGTTTACGTCTAGTTAAGTTTTTATTTGTCCTGGTCTGACAGACTATATGTTCGTATTACCGCTAGAAAACTTATGGTTCGCGTTAACGGTTAAAAATGAACATCTGCACAAAAACTAAATTTACGATAGTTGTTAGGGACGATATTCCACACACTCGAAGTCACGTTGATAAAGAGAACATCGAACAGGTCAAATAATTTAAATACCTAATATGCAAGATTAACGAGGGATGGATCCAGCAGGCTAAAACAACCTTCCAATGACTTCTTACACCCGCAAACTTGAACTAGAGCCTCAGACACAGAATGGCAAAATGCTATGTTTGGTTCGCTGTACGGTGTTGAGTAGTGGACGTTAAAATCATCAATCAACATAATTGAGGCTTTTGAAATATGGATCCTCCAGCGTTTGTGGAGGATTTCTTAGGTCGATTATGTGAGAAACGATGAACATGTTTTTTATAAAATGTTCAGAAAAGGAAAACTGCGTGAAGCTACCAGTTTCAACGCCTTATTCTAGATTGGAAAATTGGAGACGAGAAGGGGATTTGGCAGAACAAAGTTGTTGTGGTTAAGAAATATTTGTCATTGCACGGAGGTAAAAGGCTTCAAAACTTACAATATGATGCAATTAATAAAAAAAATCGATAACGAAAAAGATGAACGCATAAGCCGGAATCTGCTCGGCGCCAGAAGAAGAAGGAGACATCGAGAACAAATCTGCGAAGCGGTCAAGTGTTACGTGCACATATATTTTTGTTCGAGGCTTTTCATATTTGTTGATGAATATTTCTATGCTGCAACGGTCATATTTGACTACCCGATGTCCATATCTATTCTGCAGCTTTGTGCGCACATTTTGTATAATATTTCAATTTATATTCGAAAATAATTCCTATTGTCCTAGCAAGAGTTGGTTAAGATGATATTTTCTCCGTTTTGACTTGAACATCTTTAACCCTTTTCGTTTGTAAGTTGTGTGTTGACAACCTTCAATCTGCCTAATTTTCGTTTTTAATTACTGTAATTATTTTTGTGTCAATTTTTCAACTATTTTCCAATTGTTTTTATCTTCAGGATTGCTGTTATGTATGGAAACAAAAGGATTAATACGAAAATGGAAAGGTTCTTTCTAGTCTATTATTATTACTATTACATAAAGAAAAATTTAGTATGGAAATCAACCAAAAAGCTGCGGCAAAACGAAGTTTTTTTTTCTTATATGGAACAACCTGTGTGTTAGTCAATAATTGAATTCTCCTCGTCATTCTAAACAAAAATCGCATACTAGACTACATGCTTAAACTTAACCGTTTTGAAGTGTCCAAAGTGTGCACCATTTACCTCTTGACAGTAATGAAGTCGCTAAACAAAACTTTCTAATGATTTCAGAAATATTTTCGAAGAATACCGGCAATTTCCTGACTTTTTCTATCTTGCAACTCTTCAATATTTAGTGGTGTACTTTTGTAAGCAGCATTTTCGATATGACCCCATAGAAAAATGTCAAGTGGAGTCATATCGGGAGACCCAGCTGACCATTCAATTCTACCCCTGCGACCAATCCATTTCTCAGGAAACATTTCATGCAGATATGCTCGTACTTCGTGTCCAAAATATCGAGGCGCTCCATCTTGTTGCCATATTTGGTCTATAGGTAAAAGCATATTATTATTATTCGGAAATAATCGTTTCAGCTCTGGAACAATGGATTCTCGCAAACGTAGCAAATATAGTTTAGAATTCAAATTTCTATTAAGAAAATACGGCCCTTATTCCACACTAAACGTGAATTTTTTGCGGCCGTTTGGTGTATGTGTTGATTATGGACTGCCTGCACCCAATGTGGGTTTTGGGTCGGACAATTATCTACAGCTATGCCGGTTTACGTATCCGTTTAAATGAAATGTTGACTTACTTTGTTTGGATAGAACTTTCATTTTTTTGAAATGTTTGAACAGAATATTGACTCATGCGATGATTTAAAGGTAATTTTGTTGCATGTTGTGTTGAATTTTGCGGATTTCCTACCACATCTTGCTAGATGTTAACATCCACCTAATTTTCTTTACTTGTCCCACTGATCGGTCCTTCACTTTTGGTTCAGTCAAAGACACCTCCTGTTTTATGGAGATGCTGTAACGTTTTTGCAACAGTTCATTCAGAAATTAATTGATTTTAGTTATATATTTAAAGACTTGGGCAAAACTGCATGTTTTGTCTCCACTCCACATCATTACTCTTTCAATACGCTTAATTTCACTTAAACGCGCTATTCTATATCCCAAATAATTTGCAATAATTCATATAAAACGAATTTTTGACATTCATGTCAATTAAATTTAGAACAAAAGAATGACTCGGCGTTGCTATAGTGACCTATACTTTCTAAGGTACCTTGATGAACAGTGGTTTTATATTTGATTAAATAATTTGGGGAATTACATGGAAAGATCATTTCGACAATTCGATATCTCCTAACCATTAAGTTTAAACACGATTTTTTAAACACAATTATTGAATAAAATACAGGGTGTTCTATTATAAAAAGGGTGACTGATCCCGTATGCAAAATTGGTCTTGACGTAAATAGATTGGAACGGAATCTTACAATTTTTGTATTAATTATTTTGTTCGAGCTCTCTTAGTTTAGGAAATAACTCACCGTTTCCATACATAAAAGCGACCCTGTATATAGGACTTGTCTTAGCATTTCAAACTAATTAATTGATCACATCTGAAAATACGTTGTGACATTAATATTACTTACGGAAACACTTAATTTTTAGTATTATTATATATTTTAGTATTTTTATAATTATTTATTAATCCGAGTGGTAATATATGCAATGTCAATATACATTGTATTTAAAATAAGTCCGAATTGGTCTAATTATAGTCATTAAGAACTACTTCAACGTAAAATTTTTCATGGCCAAATCCATGGTTGTAAGTGGCGAAGGAATATATAATGTTATTTTAGATGGAGTAAATAGCCCGGCATATATTCAAGCTTACATCACAAACCAGTCATACTTTTCCAACTTAATATTGTTCGATATCCCGACATACCGAATCGCGAACTGCGAGATCTGCGGGAACACTGATCTATTTTCAGGTTTCCTGCTTTTCTATTATTGGATTACAACTATTTTTAAATTTTGGATATTTTGGCCAATGATGTGCATTTCGACCATTCTGCTTTTTTGAAACAATTTGTAGTCCCTGAGGAGGAGGTTGTGTCACTAAACAATATTAGTGCTTGAATTACTTCAATTCTCTCTGCAGTCCATTTGTTGTGATAATCATATATAAGCAGGCTTTTTGAATATACGAATACTTTACTTATGAGAATTCGATCGAAGTAAAACGGAGTCTCATTCAACTGCCTAGTTTTCGTAGGTACTTCAATTGTTTGGCTTTACCAAATAATGCATTCTAGTTTTAAGTTTCGGCAGCCCCAACAACTACCAGAGGGGTTGAGAGGGTGAAATCCATGTTGTCAAGCGTTGAATGATTGTTGTAGAGAATCAGATTTAACCACGCCGGTCTTACACTCCTCTCCATTCATCGCATTGAATATATCGCTCAACGTTAACAATAAAAGTGCACAAAATCCTGTACGAAACACCAAAGGTTTCAATTATGTGCAACAGCCCTTATTTCCGTTGTGTGTAATAATGTATATCACTTGTATAGACACAATTTCAAGTATTTGTTTTGTAAATTTGCCTTGAGAGCCCAATATGTTGGACAAATTAGAACAGAGACTAAGAGCGAAGCGCTAAACTGAAAAGCAAAAACCAACTGAAATACAAAAAATATGAAATCTCTGTTAAATAAAGGTTAATATCGGTGTTAAAGTCTGTAAGACGCTAATATGAAAACTTGTTCCCAAAAGCAGTGATAAATGCTAAAAATCAACTCAGAAAATTGTACCACTACAGAAGATACTCAATAATAAATGAAAAATAGTTCACGACTCCTCGTTGCTCCTGCATTTTGTCTTCTTCTATTATTTTCTTCTAAATTCTAGATGTAAAAACAAATCCATAGATGTCGTTTGTCTGAAGCTACGAAACTAACAAAGTATGAAGATCAGTTTTTTTGGATATAAAGAATGAGTTTGAACACCTTTCAAAAAGATTGAGCATTTTGAAACCATTTATCACAAAGAAAGAGAAGAGTGAGGAAACCACGCCACGGCGGTTTCAAGTCACCGCTCGGTCAAACGTGAAGCCGCATGAACAGTATGGATAGAAACTAGAGGTCTGCTAAACGGTTATTTTTCTGTAACGGGTTACAACGTCTCAGTTTCACCTTGGTAATGGGTTTAAAAATGGGGTTCCAAAAGGAACCTGTCACTTTTTAAATTTTTTATTAAAAATGCGGAATGATGATGATAGTGGAAATAGTGAAGATATATAATGATTTCCTTTAAAGTAACTAGTTAAAATTACTCCTTAGAAATAACTACTTAAAGAACAAAAAACCTTTAAGTCGGAAAACGGATGCAGCTGGTGCGAAGTGTGCACAACTGTTTCTGTTTTATGAGACGGTTCCAAAAATAATGGTTTAACTCGGCAAACAGCTGCAGTTGGATAGATCGCTTGACGGTGTCCGAAGGGCGCACCACTATTTCGGTTTTATGAGACGGTTCCAAAAAGAAAGCTGCTAAATCGGCTAGCTTTAACTACGGTTTCAGGTTACACGTTTGGAACACTGTTATTTTAGCGGTTACGTTAAATACCGACTATCCCTGATACCGACCATCCCTAATAGAAACCGTGCTGTTCCGTAAAGTAAGATTTTTCATATTAATAATACATGTATATTTTCCATGTATATTTTCTATTAATTAAGCAGGGTTTTTCAATTATTCCTCAAATTTTCTTTTGACTAAATCAGGATTTCTGAAAGGCTGTACAAAGTTTTGAATATTTTCTTCCTAGGAAAGCCGGGATTGTTGGTGAGACAACTGAACCCTTTCTGGTAGAGACGTTCACCACACGCAAGGTGAAAAAAATTAATATTGGTGACCAAAACAGTCTTTTGGTTTCGTTATTTAATTAAACTATCCAAACTATAATTCCGAAATGAAAAAATAAATTGCAAATCCAATCACACTGCTAGAAAGCGAAGCTCAATTGGCAGGAAAACGGTTCCATTCAGGTTTTTATTCAAGCGCTTCATAAAGGAGGTGCAGGTGTTTTTTCGGCTACCGCAAGAATTTCAGAAATATTCCCAAAATTATCTGGATAAAAATGTTGCAGGCTAACAATATTCTCAGGGCATTAATTAGTCTATTGAATAGGAGCGAAAACTTTGAAAACTGGGCATAATTCAATTAATAATCATTTCATAACTTGCCTAATGACACACATTTCACTTTACATCGACTTTAAATAAGAGCCCGAGTTCCTTAAGGCGTAATTGAACTCATTTTCCAGAGAATCGGCTTTGCGACACTCATACAAAATTGTGTCCAAAAATGGTCGCTTTCAGTGTGTTTTGAGAATTTTATTGAATTTGGAAATGTCGAGCTCTATAAGAGCCGGTATAATATTTTTAGTATCTGGTTTCTAGAGAAGCCAGAATTTTTTTTGCAAAACAATTGAACCCGATCTGGCAGAGGTCCTAAATATGCGCAAAGTCAGAAAGCGGAAAAATTCATGGCATGAAAAAATATTCCGAATGAGTTTCTTATGTTTTTTGTTGGAAAATCCAGTCATCCTCAAGGGGATTTGATATATTTGATAAAAATTGACAAAATTTTCCCGAAAAATAATTATTGACCGTCAATGTCCTCAGCGAAAGAGTAATATAGAACATAATTAAAAAGTTTCGAAAGTAGGTCTAGGTAGGTATCTTCAAACAAATTTATATAATTTCATAACTTGTCAATGTATGACACACATTTAATTTAAAATGGACTTTGAATGGCAGCACTGGACTTGAGAAGATATTTGTTAGGACACAACTTAGTCCATTTTCTGGGTAATCTGCTCAGGGACACACAAAGAGAGTTTTGCGTAAGAATGGTCAAACTCGAGCGTGCGTTGGCGATTTTATTGGACTTTGAAATGTCGAGCTCCATAAAATCCTGTACAAGATTTTCAGTATTTTATACCTAGGCGCGTTGACTATGCACAACGTCCCTATGAGAAATTATCTCTCTTATTATTATCTCCTATTATCTTATCTCTATCCATCACTCGAAAATTCAGACATCCGCAGCTCCCTAATTTCGAAACGCATAAAAATGTGCCAAAATCTGAGCACATAACTGGATAGAGGACTTCAATGTCCAGGAAAAAGGTTCTATTGCATTTTTTCCTTAGGCGTTTCGTAGCTGAGCTGCAGACGGTTGTTGGAGATCCGGCGAAAATTTTGAAAAATTCGAAAAAATTTTTTTGGGCAGCCACAATGTCCTCGGCAAATTAATTCCATTGAATATAGGCAAAAAGTTTCGAAATTAAGCTCTCAAAAAAATATCTTAACAACTTTTATTAATTTCATAACTTGCCTATGTATGGTACACATTTCACTTTACATGGGAGCACATACACGTTAGGGCGCAATTGAGTCCATTTCTAGGGAATCTACTCCGATCCGGTCGATTTCCAGCGTGTTTCGGCATATTTACCTTGAAACCTTAAAATGTCGAGCACCGTAAGAGACTGATCATTGTTTTAGTATTTTCTTTCGAAGCAACTGAACCCTTTTTGGTAGAGGCATTAACTATGCGCAACATCAGAATGTGGAAAAATTAATGACACCTAATTAAAAATTCTGATTGCGTTTCTGGTACTTTCGTTGAAAAATGTAGCAATCCTCAGATATATAATTCCGAAACTCATAACGATGTAGCCAATCCGAGCACAGAGCCTAAAATAGGAACTCAATTCGCAGGAAAATGGTTCTTATAAGGTGTTTCCTCAGGCGCGTCATCGACGAGTTGCAGGCGATTTTTAGGGTTCTGGCCGAAAATTTGGAAAGTTTTTGCGTCACAATGTACTTAGCAAATTAATTCTACTGATTATGAACAAAAAGTTTCGAAATTAGAAATTTTCATAACTTTATAACTTACAAATGTATGACACTCATTTCATTTAAAATAAAGTCTAAAGGGATGCATGTATTCGTTAGGACGCCGTCCGTATTTTTCGTCGGAAAATTCGGCCATCCTCAAATCGATTTTTCCAAAACGCATAACCATGTGCCAACTGCAAGTGCCCGGCTGGAAAGAGAAGCTCACTGTGCAGGTTCTTTTCCTTAGGTGCAACTAGAACTTTGGTCAAGTTCTCAACATTTTTACGAAAAAACATTTGTTGACTCATAATGTCCTCAGTGAATTAATTGTAATGAATTGAAGCAAAACATTTAGAAATTAGGTTCGTAAAATAGTGACAAAATTCCATACTTTCATAACTTGCCAATGTATGACACATATTTTATTCGCAACGTCCGAATGCGAAAAAGTTTGTGACATTCAAAAAAAGTTCTGATTCAGCCATCTTCAAATCCATAATTCCGAAACACATAACGATCTGGCAAACCCGAGCACACGGCTAGAAAGAGGAGCTCACTGTGTAGGAAGTTTATATTGCGTTTCTTTCCTAGGCTGCTTCATAGAGGAGTTGCAGGCGACTTTAAGGGGTGCTGCTAGAAACTTTTGTAAAATTTTTCCGAAAATACTATTTTTTGACCCATAATGTCTTCAGCAAATTAATTCTATTGAATTGAAGCAAAATGTTTCGAAATTATGCTATCTCAGACTAATTTTTCATAATTTCATAACTTGGTAATGTATGGCACATTGCATTTAACATGTAGTTTTAATGGAAGCATGCATTCGTTGGGGGCAATTGAGTCAATTTCTTAGGAAATCTACTCTGGGAGTGTCAACGAAGTTTTTGCACAAAAATGGTTGTTTTCCATCGTGTTTTAGCAATTTTAATGAACTCAGAAAGCGGAAAAATTCGTGACAAAAAAACATTTTTTAGTTTTGTTTTTGATATTTTTCGATGGAAAATTTAGCCATCTTTAAGCACTTCATATAGGAGTTGCATGCATTTTTTTGGGGCTCCTGCAATAATTTTAGGAATTTTCCAAGAATAAATTTAGCAGCCGCAGTATTATCTGAAAATTAATTCTATTGAATCGAAGCCAAAAGTTTCGAAATTGGGTCACATATAAGCAAATTTATAACTTGCTAGTGTATGACACACATTTCATTTAACATGGAGTTTTAATTGTAGCACGTATTCGTTAAGGCCTAATTTACCTAAGGCCATTTCTTAGGTAATCTGCTCAGAGACATTCAAAGTGAGTTTTGCGCAAAAATGGTCAAATTCGAATGTGCTTTTTGAATGCGAATTGAAATGTCGAGCTCTGTAAGGGCCAGTACAAGATTTTGGTAATTTTCTTGCGAAGCCAGGATTTTTTTGCGAAACAGCTGAACTTTTTCTGGTAGAAATCCTGACCAAATTCTGGTTCAACGAAGAATTTGGAGCGCCCGCTGTCCTTTTTCAATGATACCAAGCTTTGTTTAGCTATGCTCGAGGATAACAAAAAAAACTCCCAACATACACCATCAACGGTTTGTCAAAAATGAATAGTCCAGATTGGTGTCTGTACAAATTTTTAAACTAAGAGCTTGCTCTCAAGAGACAAGCAATATGAAGTGAAATTTATCTTGAACTGTTCAATGTGCAGCTGTCTTGTTTGTAGGATTCCCATCCGCTGGGGGGCACAAATGGACAAATTTGCATGTACTCACCTGAAGATCTTGGAAGATCTACCCAAATCTTTCTCCAGCGGAGCAATTTCCGCCATACTTTGATCCGCATAGTTGGTGTCCACTTCGGTTGACTCCAACTGGATTGCACCGCAATCTGCTAAAGGAAACCCAAATTTGGTCTAGTAAAATGGGAACAAATACAAATTGAGGAAATATTCGTTTATTGCTGAATATAATTTCGTCATTTTGCTTTAGCAGTTTATGGGTAATAGTAAACATGGATTATTGTTCGGGACAGTTTATTATCTCATACGGTTTACCAGTTATGAGGAAAGAAACATTTTCATTTGCCGTACTTCAACTATTTTCGAGATGTCACTCTTTCTTTGGGAGACGTTGGGCACGGCGTTAAGAGACCGCGATTTTATTTAATTAGTTTCAATCAAATAGGTGGTACACCTCGATATTAAATTAAGTTGAAAAGGTTCGAAATAAAATTTTATAAGGTCTTGGTTAAAAACCCAGCGTTAAGTTAAAATTCGGCTTTGGTGATTTGCCTGTTTCGTTAAATTTGCAAATTCGTCCAATTACCAATTTCGATTAATATTAATAAATATTTTGTATGTAACTTACCTATGACAGGCTTTTCAGCGTTGTCAGAATGGTCGGATTTATCAATATTTGCTACTGAGTTTGCTGCACTTGCTCCTTCTATAACTTCATATTCGTTTTCTCTTACTGTCTCCTTAGGAACTCGAAATTTTCTTTTAAATGACACCCGTTTCTAGAAAGCAAGTATTCATTTGCAGGTAAGCGACATGTAGATACGAGGGTCGTTTGATAAGTCAGTGATTTTTTGAATAAAATATTTTTTTTCGGCCAAACAACGTTTAATCTCTCAACATAAACTCCAATTTTCCATTTTTTTTATCCTTCCAAATAAATGAATTTCTCGAGGTCCTCAAAATATGCGCTTGTTTAATTGATTACCTCTTAAATGGACCGAAATCTCTTACTCCCAGCCATTTCGTCAGGTTTAAAAACAGGAAATAGTCGCTGGGGGCTAAATATGGATAAAGTGCTGCGTGGGGCAGCAGTTCATACCCCACCCAGCGTTCGGATTGCGACGGAACATCGCTAAAAATGCATTTGAAGTGGTCAAGCGCTTATGGTCGCTTATCGTGCGGATAGCTTTTTGATATCCAAATATTTCTGTCAAATGTGATGTTTACTCTCAGTTGAGGTGCCTACAGCCTCAGCCACCTCACGCACTTTTATTCTCCGATCGTCCAGTATCGTGACATGGATTTTATCGACCATTTCTGGGGTAACAACCACTTTTGGACGACCTGAATGTTCTGCGTCATTTGTGCTGGTACAACCACAACGAAACTCAGTAAACCACTGAATGAAATTGATCCTGTAGAGGCCCCATAGTATTTATCAGGCTTTTCCTTCGTTTCTTTGATAGTTTTTTTCCGTTAAAAATAATGTATTATCAGCATTATCAGCACTCGAAATGTACTTTTTCCTATTTTTGTCGAAATTGACGAAGTCATCGTCTGCCAATGACTGCTAAATACGAACTGAACGGCGTAGAGTGCTAAAAATTTCACAACAGTCTACCAACAGACGACGGGAGTAGTGTTGACTTTAAAGTTACTGCTCGTAAAATTCAGAAAGTCACTGACTTATCAAACGAACCTCGTTTGTTGAAGACATTTTGTTTTCGCCAGTAATGCTGGATTTCATTATTGAATGTTGCAAAAATAATTATTTTTATGGTTATGAAATTGAAATGAAAAGTTAATTTCAAAAATTGAATTTGAATTGTGTTATGTATGCAGGATTATTCACAATTGAATGTTGTCTGGTGATGTTTTAGGAGTACAGAAAAAATAAGAAAAATGTTTACTGTTATTGAAAGCTGAGAAATTTGAAAAAGAGTATATTAGAAAGACGGCTTAAAAACTCCGGTACCCATGGAATTATACAGAAAGCGACAAAAATAGACAAAGATAAACGGTATATTTAACAGGATCTCGAATTTATGTTTACAAATAAACATACATTTGAGACATTAACTCGAAACAAGTAGGTGCCTGTGTAAGCTCCTTATTATCCACTCTAATCGAGCAGCTTCTCATATTCGGTTAAGTAACTCCTGCTCAATTTGTACCGGTATTCAGTAATTCATTGGTTTAATGTGTCCATGTGCTCTGTTTATCTTACATACGTGATAGCAATGCGTAAGCATCGTGTCATAATTCTTATGGTGCGCCCAGACCTACCAATCCGAACCAAAGTCGCGTCAAAATTCCTTTGGTGTTTCGTAAAAACTTCGGCACTGTCGATTTTCTGTTAATGTTTTCGACAGGCTCGGATCGTGCTCGGCTCGTTTGGTCCGGACGCATCACAATACTAGGCAAATTTTGTTTCGCATGCTACGTCACACGGTCAACAAATGCTTGTTTTCTTGATCCCCGTGTGGAAAGTACGTACTTTCACCACTGTTTGCGATGGCGAAAGTATGACTTTTTCTCATTACAAATGTTCTTCATTCGGTATGGAAAGTAATAACTTTCACCACGCACACTGAAAGCTTGACTTTGCCACTAAGTATCAGTTGACTGTTTTCCAATATTGTCAACATGTTTTTCAAAAACTTATACTTTCCTGGCTAGTTTCCACCGAGGATCAAGAAAAATAGTACACGGTACGCGAGACGAAGCCGGCCACTGCATGCATGACTCAGTCAACTTCCAACAATGGCAACTTTCGTCTCTTGTATCGTAATATATACTATATCCTTGACAAAAGCTATCTACCTGTACCTGCCTGATAATGCAAAAAAAGAATTTACATGATTGACAACTTAAATACTAACTAAACTCACTTGAAATATAGGTTCATTAGATTTCAAAGCCGACTTCCGACTCTCATCTGTTTTCGCTGCCTCGTTTAATCCATCTTCAACATCAACGACCATTTTTTCAATGCTGGTAAGTTTAGTTTCGCTAGTGGGTTGCGATCCGTCCTTAGCAAAGAAAGAATTAAACAAAATTTAGGTCTCTGTAACCAATCTCCTCATTCTTAGTAAGTTTAATACTGAAGTATTATAAAACCTAATTTAAAAATACAAGTATGTTTAAGTCTCAATTTTGGAGCTGCAAACAATATTAACTGATTCGTAATATAATCTGAGGTTTCTAGACAATACCTGCATAATTAGCAAGTGTATTTTCAGAATGAAATTCTAGTACTTTAATTAAATGTCTTTGAGTTCGTCCCGCCATACCTAAGATAAATTCGTCGACGATAAAATGCGTGGCGTGCTGCGTTCTATAAATATATAGGGTGTTCGCAAAATGCGTTAGAAAACTTTTAAGGATGATTCTACAGGCTTCTACTAAAATAATAATTGTCATGTAGCACAAATTCGAAATCGGAATATTTTCCGAGTTACAGCTCATCAAACTTCTTTTTTTTACGTATTCTGGACATTCCTTCACGGACTAAACTGCGAATTGGCGCAGAGCTTTAGCTGAGGGCAATCTAACCTTCTGATAAAAAATTGTTTATCCGCGTTGGCGTTAAATGGCACTTTACCGGAAATCCAAATTCAATTTTTAATAACTTTTTTATATCTAAAAAATCGCAAAAAGGAATACGCAATATTAAAAATTAGACAATACTAGACAAAAAAAAACACAGTTTAAAGTGATGAATTTCTATACTGCATTTGAATATTCTCAATCCATTTTAGTTTAGTGGTTTTAGAGCACAAAAATTTAGTCAAAATTGAACAGAAATTCCATAATTACTAGAACTTGTCAAATTTGGCACATTTTACAACCAGACGACTTGATTTGCTGCGATTGCAATTAAAGACACTGGATTGAGAGTGATAAAAACTTTGATGTTGATTTGCTCCTAAACGAAGAAGTTTTGCGTCATGTAAAGCACATTTTTGGTCTCGTATTTTCCAACCGTTAAAACAGCTTATTTATTTTTGCGATATTTGGCTTATCAAAAAAGTTATGGGGAAATTTAGATTTCAGGTAAAGTGCCATATAGCTGCAACGTGAAGAAACATTTTTTTTGTCAGATTGTTAGAGATTTCTCAGTTAAAACTCTGTAACGATTAATTCTCAATTTAATTCGCGAAGTAATGTCCAGAATACGTCAAAAATTAAAAGAAAAGAAATTAAGTTTGATCAGCGGTAACTCGGAATATATTCCGATTTAGAATGTGGCTACATGACTGAATATTATTATTTTGGCCTGTGGGACCCCTAAAATTTTTGGAGCATATTTTCCGACCACCCTGTATATTGATAATCTTAAAAGGCGTATTGCAGTAGAATGAGGAGTTTGAAAACAGACTTTATTATTGTCTAGAGCAAACTGGACAACATTTTGAACAATGTAATAAGATAGTGCGTATACGTGCTATCGATTTAAAAGCAGCTCCGGTATAAAAATTTCTCCGAAAAAAAAGTCCGGTTATTCGGAAGCCTCTGCACCAAAAGCAACAAAGCAGCATATAATAATGGCACAAATAATGACAAAAACTGTAATCAACTATTATTTAGGTGTTATCAGACCTCTTATCCGTGTTTCTTAATTGCTGAGTAACAGTTAAAAATTTAAATTTATAATTACATTTATGGCTTCAGGCTCCTCGATGTGAGTGTTTGATTTGCCGGTTGATTGGTTGCTGGGTATGCCGCTAACAGTATCGGAATCGCTCTTCTTCGTGTCTGGAGACACTTGATCAACTACGTCCTGCGCCAGTTTCTTCAAAGTGCCAAAGCTCACAATTTCGTCCAAAGAAGGCGTTTCGGGTATATCAGGGTCCTAATTAAGAAAATCATTAATTGGTTGATTAAACTTTGACAAAATAATTCAGTAATTCAAAACATCTTACTGCATGTTACGCATGAGGTCTATTTAAAAGTTCCGCTGTAACTTAAAAGTTCGCATGCGGCTCGTGACCTAAAATCAGTTCGTTGTGTCTATTCTATAAATGTATATTTGTATTCCTGAGCTTATTATCGTTCCGGAGCAGACTGCCAAATAAATAATCTGAACTAATAGAAACAATTATAAAAAAAAATGAAACTACTTCTACATGTATGTACATTCAACAGTTCAAAAGGATTTACAGATTAAGCCATCAGTCATATTTACAGATGAAACAGTGGAGCATACTATTAAAGTAAACATAATTTGCATTTTGCAGAAAAAATGTATACTCATTAATTTATTCGCTATGAAATGCTCGATAAGGTAGAGTTAGTTCGAAATCAGACGGTTGGGAAAGTTCGATGCAAAATGCTCGAGAGTGCAACAAAATTAGGTAAAAAACAAGGTAATTTTAAATTATTTATTTGACAATGAAAAAATAACCCAATCACGCCATACATTTAGAGAAATGTACTTGCCTGCAATACAATACGAGAGCCGCAAGGCCGATTAAGATCGGACGGACGGTTTTTGCATATTGCAATTGTTAATTAACGTACCTGCAAAAAATTACTTTTTTTTTAATTTTGTGCCAGGCTTAAAGTTATGAATATTTTATTGCGGCTGCGCTTGTACCCCTTCTTGGGCCCTTAAACTATATTATACAATTGCTATATTAACCGTTTTCCAATTTGTAATTACTTTTTCAGCAGTTTTAAAAAGTTTGAAAATTTTGGCTTATAAACAAATTAGCCTGTGAAGCGGGACTTGCAAGTGGGAACAAATAGGAAAGTACGGAAAGATAGTACGCAAAAAGATGCTTCTTTATAAAAAAAATAATTCAATTTGGTGGAGTAGATGTTGAGATATTAACTTCCAAAGTTGAGCTGCGTATACCGCGGAACGGTTAACGACATAACAGTAAAATATATACCAGTCGATAGGTTTCTGCAAGTTCTTTTCGCATCTGCTTTCACAAATTACATTGCACGTGTGCATCACTGGCAAAAATTTGTTTAAACATTGAATAGTGCGAGCTTGAATCCGAAATTCGGAGGGGTGGGGATAAGCTGGGAGACTTAAAATCGGCGTTCTCGCTTCAGGATGGTGAATTTCGGCTTCCACTGCATCGATTTTGACGATTTTATTTAAGTTGGGGTCGAAGAACGAGAGGATTTAAATTTTTATAGTTACGTTTCTCAAATAAAGTTAGAAAATGTACAATCGGTTGTCAATTTTCATAATAATTGCATTATGCAAAATAAACAATTTCATTATGCAAAAACTGTCCATCCGATCTTAATCGGCCTTGCGGCTCTCGTATTCTATTGCAGTCAAGTACGTTTCTCTAAATGTATGCCGTGATTGGGTTATTTTTTCATTGTCAAATAAATAATTTAAAATTACCTTGTGTTTTACCTACTTTTGTTGCACTTTCGAGCATTTTGCAGCGAACATTCCCAACCGTCGGATATCGAACCAACTCTATCTTATCGAACATTTCATAGCCAAGAAATTAATGAGTATACATTTTGTCTCCAAAATGTATACTTACACAGTTATATGCAATTGTTTCCGAAAAAAACGTGATTTTCGCATTTTTGTTTACTTTTTTGTTGTTTACGCAAATAGCACACCTTTTGAAGCTGGCGCACCTCGATATTTTCAACAAATATACCATTCCCGAGCGATTCCAATAGTTATCTAAGTTACGTCAAGCTAGAACATGCCAATCTGTAACTCGCCTGCACTATAGAGGAAACAGCTTCAACGCGGTTTTTAATTTATTTAGACTATTAAGTTTTCGTCTGTCAACATAGAAGATATTTCTAAAGTCGCGATAAAAACTGAAACAAAATTGTTGATCATCTACGAAGAATCACAATTTCGATGCGATTAGTATTGTTCAATATTTATGTTTGTATTGCTTAATGCGGGGCAAAAAGGAAAGAATAAAATAACTTTATCATTAATTAATATTATTTTTATCTCGCCGTCTCCTTATGAAAGTTGTTACCGCCCCAAATTGCCAATATGGTTTTGGAAAGAGCTGCTCGGAAAGTCTCTGCTTATGTGCGCCCAAACCACCTGGACATGTCCTTCAACCATGAGTTCTAGCGTCTCCCGATGGGTGTTTTTCCCTGAATCTTCCCTTCGAAGATGAGTTTCAGGATTCTGTATCGGCAGCCCCACATAATATGTCCAAGATACTGTGTTTTCCTTTCTTTTCTGTTCCTTCTTTCCTTTGTTCATAAGTCGTAAAACTTCCATATTGGTTATCTTCTGTGTCCAAGAAATTCTGAGCATGCGTCGATAGAGATACGTCTAAAATGCCTCGACAGATGGCAAATGTCTTTTGCGTTTATTTATAGTTATGATCGTAAGAAATATAAGCAACGGATATTAAATGACAAACAATTCACATTAAACTGAAATCAACACACCTATGACAGAGTCTGTAAGCTTTTTGAAGTGATTACTTCGTATGGAACTATCGAAACCCATCGGAATGTGTGGCGTCGTTATGTCTAGCGGTCTCCACCTACGGTCCTTGCTCCCTCTCTTAAACTTTGCAAAAGGCCCGGCACTAACGATACAACGCCGTCGGCCGATTTTGTCGGATGCGATTACAGCAAGAACTTGAGAGGACTTTCTTCACAGGATGAAGAAAGTTTAATTTTCTTCATCCCCTGGTGGAAAGGGCATAGTTTCGCTATTGATTTTGATAGCAAAAGATTGACTTTTACCAATGGGTAATGGCACGGACAACGACAACGACAATTTACCTTTTCTTGATCTTCTGGTGCTCACAGAACTGAAAAGATCGCCTCGGATAACGGACGGACCAACACGACGACGAACAAGGCTACAAAAAAGGATAAACGATTTTGGAAACATAAACGCAACATCACAAGAATCGCCTGCTGGAATGTAACATCATGTCAGAAACAAAAAGAAAAGGAAAGGGAACCACTTTGGTTGAACAATACACATTAGTATACAGCGGTAGAGATAAACAGGAACGAGCTCAATCCGGAGTGGGCATATTAATACACGAAAGATATGTACAAAACATAGAAGAAATAGACTATGTGAATGATAGAATATTGAAAGTATCGCTGAGGACTGGGCGAACTGTCATACACCTAATAAGCCCGTACGCCCGACATGTCTAAACCAACAGAAGAGTCAGAGATCTTCTATGAACAACTTTAGAACACTGTTAATAAAATAAACAATGGGCATAAAATTGTCATTCTTGAAGACCGTAACTCCCACATAGGAAATGAGGAGATACCAGGTGTAAAGCAAAGGTTCAACGAGGCAGTAATTAAAGAAAACGGCGAACTCCATAAGAAAACGGAAGATCAACATAAACGCAAATAACCGCACTAAGCCGTGGTTCTGCCAGGAGGTGAAACAACTTGCAGACATAAAAAAAGCAGCTATCTGAAGTACAACGGCCTACAGACAATAGAACAGCAAGCCGAATATGTACAGACTAGAAACACAGTACTCAAAAATAAAAGAAATCAAACGAGAATATTGGATTAAGTTTACTGCCGACAAGGAATACGATATGTATGGCACACAGAGAAATGTAAGAAAACTTCTCAAAAACAGGAAAAAGCCAGTGAATGAGTATGCACAAACCCAAGGAGCGTCTATGGAAACCTGGGACGAATACTTATACTATACAGACAGCTTTACAAATTTGAAGAAACAGCAAATTTGGAAGAACACATAACTGTATTTAACGCTACGATGGACGAATCGGAAATATAACTTAGATCAAAGAAACTGAATAACAAGAAACCTCCGGGACCAGACAACAATATTCTGCGCACAGCACAAGTACCGCAGTATTGGCTTCAAAGCGTCACGATTCCTATCTTTAAAAAGGGACAAACGACATACCCAGACAATTACAGAGGAATTACATTACTATGTACTACAATGAAACTATTTACAGAAATACTGAAGAACAAGCTAGAAGAACATATGGAAAACCGAAGAACAACAAGGGGTTATGAGGAACAGATCAACAACAGACGATATATTCATTGTCAAACAAATAAAGGAAAAGGCTATAGAATTCAACACACCGGCCTATATGTGCTCACAGATCTGACCAAGGCGTTTGATAGGGTGCGTCTAGCCGACATCGTCAAGAGCTTAACAGGAAGGTATACACCAGCAAACATTATAAAAGTAATTCACGATCTAAATAGTCACAACACAACAAAAGTAAAATCGCAAAACCATATAGCAAATAGCATTCCAATACTAGTAGGAATCCGACAAGGGGGTAGTCTCAGTCCGTCTCTGTTCAATATCCCCATGGATACAATTATAGAAGCAGTGACATCCCTGAACCTAAGGTACAAAATTAACAACAAGAGAATCAGCTTGTTATGTTATGCCGACGACGCCGCAATTATCGCGAAGAACGAAGACGACCTCTAGAGGCGGCTTTTCAGATTCCACCAAATCAGCCAACGGCTCAACATGACAATCTCTATTAGCAAAAGAAAAAGTATGACAGTCGCCAGGAAACTTGTTCGATGTAAACTTGCTATCAAAGGCCAAATCATAGAACAAGTATTACAATTTAAATACCTTGGCGTAGCCCGTGTCAAGTGACCCAGTCAAGGACATAAGAAGTCAAATCAATGAAGCTGCGGCAGTATCAGGATGCCTTAGGGAAATCGCATGGGTAATCAATTCATGCGGACAGAGAGCAAAGTAAAAATGTACAAAACATGCGTGAGACCCATTATGACGTACGTCATAGAGATACGAGAAGATACAAATTAAACGACGCGCATGCTGCGAGTAGCATAGATGAAGACTCTAAGAACGATCGTTGGAAAAACCAGAAGAGACAGGGTGATAAACACGGATATCCGGGAACAGTGGAGTGCAGGATGTGGTGCAATGAGGAGGAGAAAGAAAGAGACAGTGGTACAGTCACGTAAAAAGGATGGACGAAAACCGTCTTCTCGTATAGTTTATATATACAGTAGGTACTAGACCAGCGGGAAGACCACTTAAAAGATGGAAGGATAGCTGACAGTCAACATCCCAGTAAATACTGCAGAGGCGTGCGCAGAATTAACAGATCGCAAGATCTCGAAAAAGTATAAGAAGAAGAAGAAGATCTTCAGGGGGAAAGTACATTCTTTCGCCACTGTTTTTGATGGCAAAAGCATCACTTTTATCCATTACAAATTTTCTTCACCCCGTGTGGACTGTTTGACTGCTGACACGTTTTCAAAGCCTGTCTTTAAGAGCTTATCATTTTGCAGACTTGTTTCCACCAAGGATCTATCCGAAGAACGGAAAATAGTATACGGTTGTAAAAGTTTGAAAAAGTTGTTGTTAAAACTCAAAAGAAAAAGTCAGCTGACCGTCAAAGGCAAAAAGTCAGCTGTCAGAAGCGTACGACGAGCGTACTACGTAAAATTACTACTTTCTACACCGGATAAAGAACTATTAATTGAATAATGCGAAGAAAGGTAAATGGTCATTGTAATGAGAAAAAGTGATTTTTCGCTGTTGAAAACAGTAGCAAAACTGTGTGCTTTCCTCCAGGCGATCAACAAAATATACATGCCACATTTAAAAGGAAATTAAATTCCATTCTGCCTATTTCTGTGATCCTTTTATCAATTATTAGACTGATAAGAATATTGAAAGACAGGACAGAAAAGCCGATTGGGTCGATAACCTTTTTCTATAGGATATACAGGGTGATTCAAAATTGGCGTCCTTCCTCTGGAGGTGTTGTCTGGCGCTGTTATAGGAGTACAGAAAAAATAAATTAATTGTTATTAAAATTTGCAAAAAACTATATCAGAAATACAGCAGCAAGGTTTTTCAAGGTAATCTGCCTAATTAACATTGCGCAAATACCTGTGGCTTCGTAATTATTTAAAACTCCGGTAACCATGGAATCATACAGACTGACAATAAGATAGACAAGGATAAACGGTAAATTCAACAAGATTTGTTGACGAAATGTCAACCTGTTCTCATAACCTCGAATATGGGTGTTTAT
>NW_026019116.1:1079074-1131642 GCF_020466585.1 Dendroctonus ponderosae
ACATCCGGCGGAGGTAGGATTCTGTGACATTTGTATAGGAAAATGGACGTCAATTGGACAGCAATCGGACAAATTATGGACATCCATTGGACATGTGGCTGCCCGAAATCCGTTGCCCTATGAACGTCCAATGGATTTAATAATACTGTCTGGGTTTGGATTTCCAACGATATATAACAGAAATAATCCATTGGAGGACTTGGAGGAACTAGCTTTTTTTAAAATTTAGGGTTCTACAAAACCACCACAAATATAAATAAATTGGATTATTTAATTGATATTGGTCAATACTACACTACAATTAATTAATTATTTGAAAAATTTGCTTTCAAATTTTAGTCTATCAGTACAAAATAAAATTTCAATACCTATATAAAATTATTTAATAAAAAATTGTTAAAAAACAGGTGTATTTAAAACATGAACGTTGGGTTGGAAAACACTCTAAACGGAAGGTTCCTAACTTGTACAATTTAAGAATCTTGTCTTAAACGTGTTCTAAACTGAGGTTAATCCCTCGATCTATCGTCTCAATCGAAAAAATTCTAATGTAAAGATAGAAGATGTAGAGATAGAATTAATACATGTATTCATTGTATCATGGCAGCAAACGGTCATAATTCCACATATGGCAAAACAGATCGGCTTGACAACTGCTTAACAAAGCCAACAACAGATTGGTATGGTGCAAGCCGTTTACTTTAAAGCCGAGCTTAATTTTTAAGGTTGGTTTATGTAAGCTTGGCTTTAATATAAAACGGTGCAACCGGCCCTAAGAGACATTTTAAATTGTTGCAGTTGCGATGAGCAGAAAATTGGAGCAATTCAGTTTAAAGGCGACCAAAAGTGCAGAATTTTTTATTTCTTAAATTCAAGTATTTTATTAAACTGACATTAAGTAGCTGTTAAAGATCTTTCAGATATTTATGCAATATCTGGAAGATTTATGAGAAATTTAATCCGACTACCGTAAGTGATTGCTTAAATTTACGTTTTTCATACCTGCACATCATCCTCAAGGTCGTCATCCAGAATAAACGACCCAGGTCTGGAGGATTTTTTGGAAGGTGGCTCACGAGTTAACTCATGAAGTAACGTTGGCGTTGTTTTTCCGCTGTAATCGGCCCACGATGATACTTCGGACGCATCTATTCGGTCGGACGATTTTGCCTTCCTGAAGAAAACTGATTGTAATTCGGTTTTTAATGGATTTTCAGTTACCAAGCACAGGGTGATTCAAAAGTTGCGTTATTTTAATTTACAGTTGACTTGGCAAAAGTACAAAGAAAATATTTAAAAACAATTTCGAAAATTTTTATCAGATATTAACAGTGCCAATTTGCCTTTCAATTTCGTTATAAGTATTATTGTGAAATGGTCCCATGTTTGGTCAGTGTCCTATGGGAATACTTAAGCATTCGGGAAGCAAAATGAAGATCGTTGCTTCAAATTACGAACATTTTCATATAAAAAAGTACTCTTCTACAATTTTTCGATGAAGAGTTAAAGCGGCAATGATGCTTTTTGTTATTTCTAGTCTAGATTATACAGTAATACAATAATTACTACGAATTGTCAAATTTGGCACATTTTTAAACCAGATGACTTGATTTGCTGCGATTGCAACTAAATACAAGGACACTGGGTTGACACTGGACTAAGAGTGGTAAAAATTTTGCTCTCCATTTGGTCCTAAATGAAAAGATTTTTGAAGTCGTTTAAAGAGCACATTTTGTGTCTAATATTTTCTATTCTTTAAAATTGCATATTACTTTTTGTGATATTTGACGTGCCAAAAAGATATTGCCCAGAAACTTGGATTTCAGGAAAAGTGCCATCTAGTGGTAAAGTAGAGAAAAAAAATTCATTAGAAAGTTTGTGATCACGATGATAAAAATCTGTACCTTTTTTTATTTTATCCACAAAGAAAACTTCAGAATAAGTAAAAAAAAGAACAAAATATTATTTGATGCGTTGTAATTCGGAAAATATTCACATATGGACAAATATTTGTTACATGACTTTCTACCACTATTTTAGCATATTGCATTGCCATTAAAAATTTAGATAAAAAATGGGATTTTGTAACAAGAAATTTCACTGCAAATTATGCTTACATAACATAAATAATCACAAAGTATCTGACACATGAAAATTAGGATAGATTTAGATAAAATTCGGATTATTTAAAAACATTAAGATTTAGGTATTATAAACCTTACTAAAAAACACTTATTCTGCTCCGAGAATCTAAAACTGCAATAATATATAAGGTATTTCGTTTAATAAAACACTTTGATACTTTTAGGGCTTTTGTTTTTTTGACCTTGTACATTTCAAAAATATTTTTAAAATGTGCGCCCTGTAGGCGACTGTGGGTTCATCAAATAATACTTTGTAAAAATCAAACTGTTTAGCCGCAAACTTTCGTGCAGTATAACGTGAATAACCCTTTATATTTTTACATATACACGATATATTTTAGAGACCGTACTGAAAAAAATTCGTATTTTCAACAACCTCCACCGAAAAATCAACAACGTCACATTTCACACTTTCCTCAAGTAAACGTTTACTGAAACAATTTTCATTTTGCGAATAAAACTTTACCTAAAAGCTTCCATAGTAAACTGCTGTGGATCCACTTTTTCTGAATATGGTCCTTTATAGAGATGTGTCCATGGATAACCTCCTCTTCTTCGCCACCGTCTTATATCCTCCCACCTGTAAGTTTTAATTGGAACCTTTGGTGGCTTTTTTGCTGCAAAAAATGATTTATTTTATTTTCAGTACAGGTTTTACATTGTGAACAACAAGGTTTAATGATATTTTGCTTCGACATTTTTTTTGTATTTTTCTGACTCAAAAAATGGAAAGTCCTCATCCAAAGTTATTTTAAGGAAAAGCTGATATGCTGATCTAACACTTAGGTTGGTTTTGCAAAATATTGCACTTAGGCAGTTTTGATTACTAAACCCTTCATATATACCGGGTGACTATAAAAAATTACCTCTAACAAAACATATTCAACGTTAATGAATTCCGTCTAATCTTAAATTACTTAAAAATGGAAAATGTGCGTGTTAAGGCGCTCAGGTTGAGTTATTTCATAAAAATGGTCCTTTTGAAAATCGTTCCTGCCATGATACAACTGAGGCGTTGTCTGAAATAAAGCTTCATCTGACCAAATTGAAGGCATTTTCTATATCATTTATTTTGCAGAAAAATTCAAGAATTTATATCACTGTTTGTAAAATACGGCGTGAAAATGGAAATTTATCTATCGGTGTACCTTTGTGGTTCCTGCTTCTGCGACGACGTCTATCAACACGATCCATCCCACTGTAGGTCGATTTGCTTCAGAAATACCATATCGAACATTTTCTCAAAGATCCTGGAATTTAAAGAAAATGCTATTAAGAATGATAAAGTGCGTTCAAATTTCTACTATACACTTGGCAAAGCATATAACATACGTCCGAAAATTAGGATATTTTTTGTGATTAGAGTGGGAGTATAGGACAAATTTCCAGAATGAAAACGACTTTAAAGAAAAGACCACATGCGTGCTTATGTGTTGTGAGGGCCATTTAGAATTCACTCTTGTCAAGGGTCAGCCCTCCACCTCGAGTCAACATATTTTTTAAAGGTCCCGTTAGTTAGTCGGGTAGCAAAAAGGGTACGGCCCATATGCGCACAGGGGGGTATAGTGTTCAGGTTATTTGTGTTACCACACTTTTTTTTAGTGGCGATTTTTTATATATAGTTCAGTTGTTTGTTTGTTCGGAGTGTTTTTACTGCCTACTACCACCTATTACCACATGGGCACCCATAGACAGGCGAATTTTGTAGCGCGATTGTTTTGACGCTGAAAATGGAACTCATTATTTTAAATACAGTCGCGCACACGAGCGACTTTTGAAGCCGCTACTAGTGATTTTAAAATCACTTTTATAACTGTGAATGTGATTTTTTGAAACTGTAAATTTAACCTGTAAATGTGATTTTACTTGTGGTTGCTGATATAGCAGCCTCATAATTTGATGGGCAATTGTGCGTCACTTACAGTAACATTTTTAAAACTTTGTTAATGGGTAACTTGAACATTTTTTTATTTCTTTAATATATTTGTCTATCTATAGGAATCGGGAATACCAAATATCAGCCATCAAATCGCAATATTTAATTTTCAATAAACAATTAAAGTTGTGACCGCAAGCTATTCATTTGAAACGACATTAAACGCGCGGGAATGGTCGTGACGTCATAGCGCTGGTCGTTCGATGGAAAGGCAATACGGGAATACGGCTTATCGTTGAATTATCTGGGTGTTTGACTGTTCAGAATTCGTGCTGTGCTTTATTAATAATGGAAACACAATATTACAAATTCTGTATAGTGCGACGGTGCCCTAGTACAACTTTTAAAACGACAGATATGCTATTTATTCGTGTACCACGAGATAAAAGTCGGCGTTTACAGTGGTTAAAGGTATACAGAACATCTTACAAGGATATTGCTGAGAAGACTACTGCCCATGTATGTGAAGATCATTTTAATATAAGTATAAAAAAATGATTTGAGTTTGTATATTGTATTACAGATAGATATTTTGAATTTGCATTTAATATATATATATATATATTACTTATTTGGAAAATTTGATACCCCCATCGCTTTGAACATTTTTTAACATTCTGACAAAATTCAGGTCATTCCAGTTTTAGCAAAGTCTCTATTAAGCAATTATTTCTACGCAAAAAAATGTATTTTTAGTTTTACTTGAAATACTGACAATCATCAGGTAGGTTCTGTAAACATTATAAAATAAATTTTATCGGAACATCCGGCTCATAACCAGCTTTGTAAATTTGTTCTGGATCCTTTTGCAGCTTCGAATTTTATGCAAAACCCTAATAATTTTTTCTGGATTTTTTCCTAAAAATATTTCCCCGAACAGAACAAGTGAAAGTTTATGATCAATTATTCGGAAAACTCATCACTTCTGACGTTGTCCATAATTTGGTTTATTTAAATTCCGATTTTTTCACTTTTAGGTCAATATTTCTAAACGAAACTCTCTGTAAACAGAGCAACGCGTTTTTTCGTAACGTTTTACTGTAAAATACTGGTAAACTGAGTCTTTTATGCAAAAAAGTTAAAAGATGGATTTTACAAGAAAAGTCGTCGTCTTTACAGTTTGTTCTTCTTGATCGTCTTTTTCGAATACCCGTTTTACCTTTGAATTTGGGACAAAATCGAAACAAACTTATCTTGGTTTTTTCGACAAAATTTCGGTTTTCTCAAAAAACGACCAGAAAAAGCAAAAGCATATAATAAGTATTTGGAAAATTCTTCATCCTGTCTCTCCGAATTTTCCCGTTTTGGACCAAATACTTTCAAGCAATCGCATGCGCAAAAGCAATATGGTGATGGCTTTTTTTGTTAGATGTTAAAATTCCGTCACCGGCCATGAGTTATAACTCAACACAGTGTTACCCAGGCCTAGAACTTGTTCCATTTACAAGGTTAGACGCAGAGCCTAAAAGACGCTAGCGATAGTGGCCTGGACCTGGACTCACTGGACTGAGCGACAAAATTTCGTCAAATAAATTTATTTACTTAATTTAGCTTGTTCCGAAATAGGATTTTTAGGGGACACTTTTGAGGCTTCAAAAATGTGGTTCCTGTGCAGGCACCAAAGTGGCCGTGGATTGACGAGTAAATTGTCGAACAACAAAAGTCGTCCGTCTGCGGGTGCACTTAACGTACTTAAGCAATTTTGGCTTTTATTTCGAACGGGGTTGTGAAGTTAAGACGGGTAGTTTTTTCGGACACAACAGGTGTGTTACGAACGTACTCCAATTTCTGGTTTTGAACTTGATAATAATCTGGTTGACTAAGTTGCACTAATACGTGGTGATGCTCATGCATGTACCATTAGATTCACACGGGCGAAGAAGATGAAATTTAAAAAAAATGCACTACGTATAATGCACGATTCAAAACGAGTTTCTTCAGTTTTCGGTTAAAGTCGGCGTTTGGACATTTCGAATCAACTTTGAACCGAACGACCGAAAATTTTATCGACAATGTCCGAAAGGAAAAGTCTGAAGTAGGAGGCCAAGCCCTTTGATCGCCCCTACCAATCCACCTGTTGATGGATTTCCAGCCAAATAAAAGGGGACGATTATCCGCAATTATCATGCTAAGTCAGGCAAATGAAAAAAATTGCAGCGTTAGTTCTATTAGGAGAAAAACGCGAACCTACAAGCCTTCTGCCAATTATACCAATCCAAACATTTACGCTGAATTTGTTCGTTTCAGCGCCTCTGTTGTGTTAAAGTTTTTATTCTATTTTTGAACATACAACATGCTAGTTAACTTGGGTCAGTTACGGTTGAGTCTTGTCCGAAATAAGGCATAAGATGGTTTAGGCTTTCGCCTATTTGATTTGCAACCTTTTGCATAGACAACGTGTATTTTGTATTTTAGGTCTTTTTAAATGAGCAAATATTTAATTGCAATTAAATTCTTAGGTCACTTTACTCATTTTACGCGAAAATTAATTTAGATTTATACCATTTCTGCGTTGTGTTTTGATATTTTTCAATAAACTTTGTGAACTGCACTGTTCGTGCAAATCTGCAGTTTGCTCTAAAACTGCAATAAAAAAGTAACAGCACGATTTTAAAAACGGACTGTAAAATTTGACTAGAATATTTCACGACAAAAACTGAAATAATGTGACATAATTCGATATTCAAGGGACTTCCAAGTGAAGCAAATGCAAAAACTTACAATTGAAATTTCCAATTCAAATTCAAACATTCGCTTGATTGAACTACTGACCTCCAACGTAAAACAGCCTCCGAAAATCGTAATAACCACCGCCAGAATTTTGCGACTATTTTCGGATTAAGAACAGAAAATTAATCACCGTCAGCTGAACGTCGACTGCTTACGTAACCCGATCACGAGGGTGCTCTTTTCGGATTAAAGTCGGTTTCGAAATCCGATTGCTACCCTATGTATCATAAAGTTCTTTTTTGGGCGATTTTTTTGTAGTTTTTGTTTCTATTTTTAATGCAATCGTCACGACAGTTTTCCACGATGTTCGCGAAACGACTAAGCAATAGCGACATTGAGCCACTATTTTTAGCGTCAACCGAGCTTATTTTTGACTTTACAATGCGGGCGTCGGTGCATGCTTACTGTGATGCTAAATCATGAAGAACATTGCTCATCGAGTTGTAAACTAATGTGAAGAACAATACGACACCTCACTGCTTCGTGGATCCCATACACAGGGGGTCATTCCTTCAGTTGAAGTCTAAAAAGTTGCAAAAGTGACCTATCATGTTTGAAATGAGACTTTACGTTGCAACACCGCACTAAATTATATATATACAGGGTGAACCACCGAAAAAGAGACGGTGCAAGTTGAGAGTTCCTAAAGGCATTTACAAAAAATAACTTGTTCCACGTCAATGTATTTATTTGTCGCCTAATGGTAAGTGGGGGTAAATGCCTCCTTGTTCGAACGGCCTTACATTTTTCTTTTCGACGATGCCTACTTTGTGACAAGAGCTATAGTTTTGATATTTTAGATTATAAATGTTTTGGTATTATTTACAAAAATAACTTAGTTTAAAAAATGTTCAAAATGCTGTGAGCCTTTTAGGCTAGTTGGTTGTGTAGAATAAGTCTTACAATTTCGTAGTCCTCACAAATCTAGCGGAGACAAATCAGAAAATCTTGGTGGCCATTCGATAGCACCCCCTCTACCAATCCACCTTGATGCAGTACTCTGGCACGTGCTCTGCATGATGCAGTGGAGCTAAGGAGCTGTCGGGTAGAAAAGGGGGGGACATTTGGCGCTGGTGGGCTTTGAGCTGCGGGCAGTGGGGGTTCAGGCTGTTGACCCACTTCGGCGGCGAAAACTGGCCTGCTTACTTTTTTCTTGTTTTTGAGCAAGGAAGTTGTGGCTTTTGGGACAGGAGAAGTAGCTTGCCGGGTGAAGACTTTCGCAATTAGTTTTTTGCATTCGAAGTAGAAGTGCCCTTGAGCACACTTGTGGCAGACGGGTTTTGCCCCACAATCAAACTTGTGACTCTTTTGCACTGAGGAATGTGCCTACAGTTGTTAACAGGGAGTGCCTTTGAGGTTCGAGGACTACGGCCAGATTTCTTCTTCTTCAGCATCAGCTTAGATTTGTCCACTGCTGAACATAAGCCTCCCCTAGTTTCTTTCGCCCTCTCCTATCTTGTGCGTTCTGCATCCAGTTGGTCTTGATGCGTTTTATGTCGTCAGACCATCTAGTTGGCGGTCGTCCCCCATTTCTGTTCGCGTCTTCTCTGGGTCTCCACTCTATTATTAGCTTGGTCCACCTATTGTCTTGTATTAGAGGTGTGATAAACGGTTATTTTTCTGTAACGTGTGACGACGTCTCGGTTTTAACTTGGTAATAAGTTTCAAAATGCGGTTCCAAAAAGAACAGGTTACTTTTTAAATTTTTCATTAAAAATGCGTAATGATGATGATAGTAGAAATAGTGATGATATATAATGGTTTCCTTTATTCAAAATATAATTCTTAACATTGGTAAACTTAAAATAAAATATTCTAAAATCAAAAACAAAACATAGGTCGGAGGTAACTATTTAAAGAACAAAAAAACTGATAATAATAAAACTAGAGTAATTAAATAAAATATACCGTTTAAATGCGAAAATGCTTAAAAATCTCATTTTCATTTAAAAATAAATTAACTTTTAAGAATAATTTTTTTTGCAGATGCTTGTTACTGATTCTAATTTTTTGCGCGTTTATAATAGCACCCGCTTTAAAAAATAATCTCTCGCATTTCGTTTCACAAGAACATAAATAATCCACAATAACAACAAATAGAAATGCGTGTTTGGCAAACCTGGGAGAAGTATTACTGGAAGAGTTAATTTTGGTACCACCACAAAATAATTTTTTTTAAATGTGTCGACCTTACAACGTTTATTGCTATTCAAATAACTTTCATTTCATCTCTGATTGAATTTATATTTAAAAATGGCCAGCTTGTTTAAATGCAGGTGCACATTCTGGTTAAAACGTTTGTTATTTTACATTTCAACTGTGATGGAATTTATGTCTCATACTCTTAGTTTGCTCATAGCTCATGTGCAAGTGCACATTCTGCTTAGTTTGCTGGCAATGGTAATAACTCCCGAGCAAAGTTTCTTGAGAGAAATCTTTTTTTTAAGATTTATTAAAGAATGTCAGAAAACTAAATACTTATAGACTGAAATTGCTGAATTATATCTTAGCAGCAATTATACCAATTTTTGCTGGTTCTTGGAGAACTGAAACTGAAACCGTTGACAAATGGTTACTGAAACTGTTGCAACTGAATAGATGGCTCCACGTTGTCGCATCGGTTCTATGCTGACGCGCACCGCTGTTACGGTTTTATAAGACGGTTCCAAAAACGACGGTTTAAATCGGCAAACGGCTGCAACTGGATAGATCGCTCGACGGTGTCCGAAGTGCACACCTCTATTTTGGTTTTATGAGACGGTTCCAAAAAACCGGTTAAATCGGCTAGGTGTAACTACGGTCTCAGGTTACACGTTTGGAACGCTAAAATAACAGATTTTAGCGGTTACGTGAAATACCGACCATCCCTATCTTGTGTCCTGGCAATATATCCTGCCCAGTTCCATTTTAGAGTTGCGATCCTCTCCACTGCACCTACCAGTCCTGTTCTTTTGCGGAGTTCAGTGTTCGAAATGTGGCCAGATTTAGGAGGTATTTAACCACGAATATGAACGAGAGTGAAAGAGGAGATCGCAGAAACTTTTGAGAGATTCTATCGACTACTATACAGCCCATCGGTCGAGCAACCACAGCAAGAAGGTCAAATTCATCAGCCAGTCCTAAACGTAGGATCAGAGGAATTAGCGCCCATTTCTGGATAATTACTAGAGGCAGCGGTAAAACACCTGGAGAACTGCAAAACCCCGGGAGTAGACCAGATCACCAGTGGATCACCAGATGTTGAATGCCGGAGGAGAGACGAGACAAGTAATAATTATCCCTTGTCTCTGTTAAAAGCATGGGTAATCGGTATATAATATTGTACCGTGGATGGCCGGGTATCAAACTCTTTCTTCAGCTTCCAACTACCCTTACTTTTCTGCTGCGGGCACGAAAAATTTATTTTCGACCAATTTTTCTATATACCGTGGATATACATTAAATATTAAAAACAAATATTTTTTTATAATATTTAAAAAATATTWATTTTTGCTATGAAATATTTACCATTAATTGACTAATGAAAATTGAGATAATATGTTCTAAAGTTTGTTCACACTTATTAAAAATAATATATTAGTAACTTTTCGGGTGTTAATGGTGTTATATATAGGTACAAAAAGTATTATGTACTAAGAAACGTTATTATTAATTTATTTGTTTCATGCTAATTAAATATTAAAAACAAATATTTTTTGATAATATTTTAAAAATATTTCCTTTTGCTATAAAATATTTACTAAACATATAAATATTTGGTTAATAGTTAGTAAATATTTACGTAATATTTTGTGCTATCTGGGATGTATGATGACAATTGAGTAAAATATTTTTTGCATAATGTTTAATTAATTATAATTAACTCCATATCCTAATTGAGTTAATAACTCAAGTAATTAAAAATTATTGTCATCAGGGCCATCGTCAAATTACAAGTGAACCGAATCCTCAAGAGCACCGAACCGAACATGCAAAACAATGGTCAGAAATGGTGTAAAGGGCTAAAATTGTATGTGACAAACTTACGAGAAAACAGATTAAAGGTAAAATAAGAATAAAATAAGATTAAAGGAACTTGACAGTATGGCAACCAGTCTGGTAAAGTAGTAAAGCTGTAATTAAATTGCTGCAAAAATAGCCTGGAAAAGCTTAAAGAACTAATAGATTTAATATCAAGTTTAAACATTTTTATGAAAGAGGACCACATTCATCTGAGCAGGTTTTGCCACGCCAGTTTAAATCCCGAAATGACGCGCATGATTATTATTCGATTATCTAAAATCATATATGCTTTACTTGCCCGAATTGTGTTAGTATAAGGGTCTAATATGCTTAGGTTTATGATTTACCGCGATAACACACAAATATTATACTAATATTTTTTTGTAATATTTAATGTAGGTCTGACGCAACAGATTCTTATACATTTAAGAATAATTTCTTTTAAATATTTATTGACATTTAAATCAGATATTTAAGAATTTTTTTTTTAATATTTATTTGACATTTAACTTAGATATTTAAGAAATATATTTTTTCGCTGAACAGCTTATAAGCTTCAGCTTTCAGATACAAGCGTTTAGATCTTTAAGCTTATACTGCTATTTTAATATAAGGATAATAGAAAACTCCAAAATCACCAAGCCTTGTAAAATCGTCAAAAAATCGCCAGTCGCCAATTCAAATAACATTGGCGCCAACATAAGCAAAAAATCGCCACACCTGGTCACCCTGCTCTGAACCGTTTCCATAGAATATCCCCGCGCTAAATGTATCTTCAAAAGCCATGATACAATGAATATTTTTGCATCATGATCCTACCTTGTATTCATTGTATCATGTTCAAAAGCTATAATGTCAGTTTCAATTCATTTTCAAGGGGGATGTTCTGTGACCGTTTCCGAAGCTAAGCTGGTATCTGTTTTCTCATTTGACAACTCGATTATTATATTTTAATTTTATATAAATTAATTGATGCGGGGCGCCGCTAGATGTTATATCTATCCGAGTGAAGACGAACACTGTGGTACATAACAGTAACAAAAAATTTTTGAGAGCAGTAAAAATCGCAAAAAATATGGTTGCGACTGATTTCGTCATAACGCTTTTAGTAGAATATTATCATAAGTTCGCCTTTATTGACCGGAAATATATACTTACTAAGTTGATAACTGTAAAGCTTGCAGCTTTCAGCCTGATAAAATTTGGTGAAAACAAGCGTAAGGAATAAAATATCGGATTAATGACTCACATAACCAAGTTTCACGCGCGTCACCGTCAGGGGCGCTAAACGTATATTCAAAATTTAGCATGGCAGTTTCAATTCTAAGGGGATGTGGACTACCAGGGTTGCCAGAGTCAGTACGTTCGTACTGTTTTCAGTACTCCTGACCCTCAAAAAGTACGTCAGTACGCCCCTATACATTTCCAGTACGGTGATCAGATTATCAGATTCTTTATAATTTCTTAGTTTTATAACACTAGCATAGAACACTTTCCCGCTTTCCGTTCGTATTATTTGTCAGCACTATTATTGATGGTTGCTGGCTGTTTTGTTGTAATGTGGTGGCTCCATCTACTGCTGTTAATAATAACATCCATTTGTCGAACCTGCTTTATGCTGTTCTACTCGTCTTTATATATGGTTCTACACAGGTTCTTCACAGAATATTCCCCCTAGGGGGGGTATTCTGTGGGTTCTACCCATGATACAATTCGTTGTATCATGGGTTCTACCCATAGATTCACAGAATTGACAAATTGAAATTCACAAGATTGTTCTACCTACTCTAGTAGCGGGTAGTTGTTAATTGGTTACATTAATAGTGTGTAGTCTGTGGTTACATTTCAAGATAAGACTAGACAAGTTAGCGATCGCTGAGCGTGATGGATCAGTAAGTTTGTAGAAAATTATGTTGCATGAGTATTTTTAACATCATAACATATAATTCAGGTTTGTTACACGTAAAGTTATTCCTTGCACATCAGCTGATGCGGATTCGCAAGCAGAGTGAATTGGACAAAATAATACAAATAGCGATTCAGATTCATCGCTGCATGCAAATACAGGCAATACGCCTATTATTAAAAAAAGAAAACTGTACGTTCCAAAGAATAGAGACGCATGGGAAAAAAAATTACCTGGTTAAAGTATAATAATGAAACGAAAGCGGCATATTGCATTGCATTCAATAAAGATGTTACCGCAAATGTTTCCCACCTTAAACGTCACGAGTCAACAGCGCAACACTCGCAAAATATCAAAAAAGCAAAAGAAACAAACCTGGAGCGCTAGATTCGGATTTCGGAATAGAAAGTTGTTATGTTTCTTCAGGAACATAATTTACCTTTCAATATAATGGAACATGTGCCACAATTTTTGCAGTCTATAGCTCCCGACTCGCAAATTAAAAAGAAATTAAATGTTCTCGCACAAAAGCCACGCAAATGACAAAGGCRATAGCGGAAGAATCAATTGATAATTTAAAACATAAACTCAACAATAATAAATTGTATTCCCTTATAATAGACGAGACAACCGACATTTCAACGAAGAAATCGCTAGTGGTTTTGCATCAATATTGCGACAATACCGTTAATGAAGTTAAGGATAGTTTTTTTGGTCTAATACATTTGCATAGCTGCGACGCAAGCAGCATCTATGATAGCGTTAAAAATCTTTAACAAACGCGGAATATACCAATTGAAAATATGATCGAATTCGGGGTAGACAATGCAGCGGTGATGATGGCAAACAAGGCTGCTGTAAAGGCAAAGTTGATGGAAGTCAACCCATCAATTTTTGTAATGGGATGTACATGCCATTCCCTACATTTATGTGCCACAGCAGAAAGCTTCCCAAAAGCGTGGAAGAGTTTTGCAGAAATGTCTTTAATCAAGGAAGCCTTAACGGAGTTTCAACAATTTGTAAACATCAAACCATCAGTCATGTTACATCCGTCTCAAACACGATGGTTATCGCTTCAAGTATGTTGCTAGTGCTTTTGCAGTTTTGATGTCTATTTTCTACTTTTTTAAGCCGTCACAAATAGGATTTTGGACTCATGGGATGCGTTGAAGCTTGACTTCACCAACTATCAGTTGGAAGACAAATTGCGAAGCGCACAAAATATTTTGGATGCACTTAACACCCCAGTGTTCCAAGTGTATCTATTATTTTTCAGCTACATTTTAGATATAATCAATAAAATTAATTTGGAATTTCAAAGTGAGGAGCCCAAAATTCACAAACTTTTACCAAATGTAAAAATGTTTTATAGAACAATTCTAAGAAATTTTTTATCATGCAAAAATTAAATGCTGTTGATATTTCTCAAATTTTACCAACAAATCCAGCAAATTTTTTGCCAGAGAAGGAACTGTATTTGGGTGCCAAGGCTGAAAAAATGCTTAGTGAAATTGATGAAAGTCCAGAAGAACTAAAAAAGCTTAAGACGAACGTTCTGGCTTTTTATGTTGAATTGGCAAGCCAAATTAGACAGAGATTTGATTTTGCAAACCCACTGCTATACTTTTTGTCTAATTTTGATGCCGAAACTGCGACCAGTGGAAAAGTTAGATCCATCATTTAAATTTTAAACTGTATTCCTCAAATTAAAGTCGCCGATTTGGAAACTATTAACATGGAATGGAGGTTATTACCTAATGTAGTGGATATTGTGCAAAAAGCTAAAAACTTTAGTTTGGTGCAGTTTCGGTCTTTCATTTTTGACATGAAAAATTAATTAAACGAATTTATGTATTCCAATTTGACAAATGTTGTTCAAACTGTAATGAGTTTGCCTCATTCTTCAGCATGCGCTGAACGATTTTTTTTCCAATTAACGCTATTGAAAAGGAAAAAGCGTAATAGGCTTTTACCCAGATAGCATTTGATATTCTATGAATATCCCAGAATGTTCAAAAAATATACAGAACATTGCGGGAATATCCTGGGAATATACATGGTTGAACATTCCTAACATGAATGTTCGTGGAATATACATGCATGTATATTCATCAAAGTTCATAAAAAGTATATCCGAGGTATGTACATATATGTACATATTGGGTATTTGTGCAGATGAACATGCCCGGTATGTACATATTGTGTATATGTGCAGGTGAATATACCTAGTATGTTCAAAACAAATATTCCGGTAATATACATGAATGTATATCTACGGTATATTCCAAATTCGTTGAATATAAATTTTGCGCACCCGCAGCAGAAAAGTAAGGGCATGTAAAAGTAAATCTTACTACTGAAACCTGAGACCATTATGAAATAATGAAAATATAGGGTTTTGATTAACAAATTAACAAAATTTGTCGAAAATAAATTTTGCGGGCTGATTTTTTACTTCTAAGTTGAGTCAGTCACCGTTATTTAATTATTTTCCTTATTGAGAAAGAAATAAATTAGTATATTACAGCTTACTTCTTGCCTTAGATAAATAAAATACTTAAATTCAAAAATAGTACGTGCTCTCAAAGTATTTGCATTGTTTCTTCTTATCCTAGTTATTTATTTGGAAAAAAATTATGGTTCTGAAAAAACCCGATTTGTGTTTGATTAAGTATGTTCCTACTTAATACTGTTTTGAGTTTAGGTGCTTTTGGTTTTTCTCGTTGAGCCTAGTATATTTGATTTGTTGCGATGTTCTGTGATTACAACCATCGACAAGAGACCATTTTGTCTGCTGTTTTAGATTTTTCCACTCGATTGATTTTTTTTTGAAAGACCGTGCTTGTGCCTCATTGTTATGATGTGCCTTCAAGACGGTAATTACGATATAATTATAGCTTAAAACCCCGCAAACATGTAAATGTATGTTGGTGTTTAAATTAAATACATTTGATTATTTTATTATTTCTTGTTCTAAACATACAGGTGATACCGCTGTTCTAGACTTGAAGCATTGAAGACGCTAGAGATCACGTGAGAAAACCACACACGAAAAATGTTCGCATAAGAATCAAGTAAGGTTGTCTGAACCTAATTATTCTTCTATTAATTTAAAACTATTATCTGTATTTTTTTATTTTTACCAGTTTGATTTTGGTTGATTTCTATTTTTCGATAAGCATGTTTTCTTGGATCGAAGGAAAGCAACAAAAGTAAAATGAAAGTAATGTATCAATACAAATTGCTATACCTAACTGTATTTTTACACAATAGAATAATCTGTGGATGAACGAAAATACTCTTCTATTAAATTTTTCTATCTTCTTTATTCTTCTTTAAAATCTTCTATTAAATTATTAAAATACAGTAAAACTATTAACTGTATTTTGTTATTGTGACCAATATTAAAATTTGTAATTGCCTATAAAATTTTTGTATGAGCATATTGCGAAACACTTTAATTGATCGAGAAGAAAATGAAAGGGCAAAAGCCATAGAGCGGGAACATGTAAGGAATATAAAATAATAAGTGCAGTTTTTTAGATAAAGGTTTGTGTTTTATCTCACAGTCACACATCATTGCGACAACGGCAAAAATGCTGAAAATGTTAATTTAGATTTTTAGTCCGTAGTTATAAGTTATATTTTAATTTATTTATTATCCATTTAATTAGTTTTAGATTAGTTGTAACTAACTCTTGCTGTTGAAAAATTACATCAGTAAATACTTAAATATGTGAATAAACTAATAAGATGAAATAAAGGATCGTTTTTCTTTCGTTACATATATGTATGTATATTCCTTGAACATACCATGTACATTTCCAGAAAATACACATGTATATTCCCTGAACATACTATATACATTCACTGAACATAACCATGTACACTCACTGAACATACCATGGACATTTCCAGAAAATACACATGTGTATTCACTGAACATACCAGGTACATTCCCAGAACAAACACATGTACATTCACTGAACATACCATGTACATTCCCAGAACATACCGTGAACATTCAGTGTATTAACTCTGACAGATTCCTGTGACATACATGGAATGTTCATAATGGAGCTCATGTATGTCCAAGGAATATGCATGTACATCACATGAATGTTCCAGGTATATTCTGGGAATATAATTTTGCTATGCGGGTAGTCAGTACATGCGATAATATTTTGCATACTAAAGAAAAAATTTTGAGGCCAAATTCTTGTTACAATTGGGAGCCAACTTCGTCTTTGTTATCCCGACACGTCGAATTCTCCTCTTTAGAAAAAAATAGGTCACTTTCTGGTATACTTATAATTATATTTTATGTACTTTTCATTTTTTATTTACCCAGAAGTTGGTTTTAATTTGTTTTTCCTTTATACTTACCTAATTTTATTTTAATTTGTCATCGTACGCCTGCAGTGTTTCCACTGTACGCGTGAGTTATTGTTTTGTTTGACATAATCTAAATTTTATTTCTTATACATATATATTCTACATATTTTTCCTATTTGAATCAGAAGTTTATTTTATATTGTTATCTTTTGTTAAATACTATCTAAAAATCAATGTTTTTTGAAGAAAATGTATTTGTTTTATTGTAGTTCTACATACATTTACCACATTCCACGCTCCAACCCGTAACGGGTTTCATTATTTACTAAATATTTTATAATACAGGGTGATTATTACAATTTCATATCTACTCAGTTGTGAACATATAGGTACATATATTCCATGTTAATTAGTTTCTATGTCTATGTATATTATTCTATCTCTTTTATGGGACATTTCATAATTTAAATTTCACATCTGCCAGCTAGCTAGATAAGAAATTTAAATGATCACCCGTTATAAGTAGGTATAATACAATATACATATTAATGTAGATATATCATATTTGATATTCCTAATCAAAAAATCAGTCAGTACGTTGCACTACATATTCAGTACGCTTTCGAAATCTATTCAAACGGCGTAAGCTGTTAGTGTGGTTATGTAAGGTTAGTAGTAATCACAGATCACAGCGGTACTCTGTAATCTGTGGTAGTAATTAACATGCACATAGAAGTAAGGTGTAAATTAATAAGATGCCCATGCTAGCAAGCAGTTAGCATGGAGAGAATGCGGTGTTATGGCATACGAATGCCGGAGCTGACAAATTCTTAGAGAGGACTAAAAGTTTTAAAGGATAACTCCCGAAAACTCGTAGTACAAAAAAAGGGGTTTTTTTAGTTGGTCAGAATCCAACACTATCCAGGGTTCGGAACACTGGGTGTCTTCGCGAAGATTTTTATTCCTCCAGCCGCCGGGCAAACCAAAAGATCTATTCAGTACCTTCGCGATGATAATTCTGGCAACACTGTGGACAACTCTTGTCATTTGTCATGGTCTTGTCTCTGTGGTATCATCACTTTTTGTTTATATTGTGGACAAGAAAAAATAAAATTTAAGATTTTACTTATTCTGGTGTACGGCTTATTGTAACATGATAAAACACATTTGGGTTCGGAACTCTTGTTAAGTGAACAACCATGTCGACTTTAGTGGTGAATACGAAGTTCGATGAATTGTGTCGTTTGTGTGGTTCAAAGACTGATTCTCTGGCGGTGCATATTTTTGAAGACGAAGGCACATTCAGTGAACTAGAAAATAAGATTCTCGGTTGCTTGCAGATTCAGGTTTGTATGGAAAGGGAATTATCTAGTTGGTTAGATCATTTTAATGAAATCCTAACTATTTAACTCCTACCAGCCTAAAAGTAGATAGGTACATACTCCTTTAGGGTGATACTATTCAAATCAAATATGGCCATTTGTAGCAGTGTGTACTTAACAGAACGTCGCATACTTTGATAATATTTTTAGTAATTGAACATGCTTCAAATATGTTCGCATTTGATCAAGCTTAACATAAGTAAATTTGAGACAAGAGGGCTTATTGATAGAAGTTTAAACTATTACTTTTACTTCACAAACACCTCTGACGGTTGTATTTTTTGTTGCAATTTTTTCCCGTGCAAAGGGTGGTTCTTCGTAAATTGTTACTTGATTTACCTTTAGAACCGATATGTTTTTTATTGGACGTTTTGAATTAAAAATTTTAAATTATTTATAAATGTACCGGATCAAGTGCTTATGTTTGTTTCTTTAATGGAACGTCTTATACACGTTTTGAACAATTAAACCGATCGGTATGTCTGAACGCAATTACATACAGGGTGTACCAAATTGTCAGGACAACTGTCCCGTAGCATCAACCAGATGTTGAAGTGGACTAGGAATCAAGCTCTACAAGTGAGACTTAAAAGCGACATGAAAATAACCACTCATTTGGTGGGGTATTTTTAATATTAAACTGATCGAAAATAAAAGAATCAAGTATGCGCTGGTTTAAAAAAATACTCATAAATGACAAGTCGACACAATACTTGTTTAAGTACTCTGTGTTGTCAAGTATTTGTTTAGGTATCTGGTTCATTTGGCTGTAATTTTACGTCAAATATACGTCCTAAAGAAAATTTTTAATCAATTCGAAATTTGTTGAAATGTTTAAATTCATAATTTACATTTGAAACTGTCCTATTTACTTGCAAACTGAGCCCCGAATTAATATGGATGAGCAACCTGCAAGTGTGCATTGTAACACATGGAATTTTAAATTTAAAGTAAGAGGGTTCACCAATCATGTAAAAAACGACAAGTATGTCTTGAAGAGAGATGTTTAGTTAACTATTTTCCTGAATTCATCTAAGTTTCTATATACTTATTACTATATTCTTATCTTCCCAGGGTCTCAGTCAAAGTATGAAGTAAAAGTTTTGAATATCGTTTATTTCATTACATTTTGACGAGACAACAGCACCATCATCAGATTTAAAATTTACACAAACTACAAATTTTAAATCTAATCTAAATTTTAAATATGATTATGGCGCTGTTGTCTCGCCGAAACGTAATGAAATAAACGATATTCAAAATTTTTACTTGACACTTTGACCGAGACCCAAATAAATCAGAATATGCTTATTACTCGGCTGCTACTTTTTGCTACTTTCTTGCCAAAATAGAAAAAAACTGCTCCAGTGTTGTCCCTGCAGAAGCCCATATCAGGCGATTTAAAAAAGACGCGGCAATATTTAAGGGTGTGATCTGTTAAGTGCTATGAAATACCATGAAACAAAGTTCCCATAAACATAAGTCCGGAAGTGCATAGTTTCCAAGATACAGGGTGTTGAAATTTTAGTTATATTTTCGTTTCCTTCTGATCATTTTTTAAATAATGTGAATATATTTTTAAAATTTGGTATTTAGAGGTTTTAATTATTAAAAATTTTGCATTTATATTAATTTAGCTATAACTCGTAGGGGGCGCCATCAACACAACTTTTCAAAAGTAAACAATGAGATTTTTTATAGTGATACTGACTACTACGTACTTTTTGCTTGTTGTTGGACAAAACAAAATAAACTGGTCCAGTGTCTGAATATTTTACAAAGAAATCATGTGTTGAAAATAAAAATTGAGGATTTATTTAATCGAATAAGTAAACTTAGCCGGGATCAGGAGTTCAAAGACATTCAGAGCATATATTGAAAGAGAAACCAACCACCCAGCAGAGGCTTTACCATCCCTTAGATCAAAATAAAACATGTTTAAATTTAAACTTCGGAAGAAATGGGCCGAATTTTTCAGAATAACATCAAAGATTTTTTAAATTAATTCAGTCAGAAATGAAATGAAAGTTATTTGAATAGTAATAGCCGTTGTAAGGTCGACATATTTTTTTAAGTATTTTTTGATGGTACCAAAATTAACTCAAGTAATACTTCGTTCAGGTTTGCCAAACACGCATATCTGTTTGTTGTTATTGTGGATTATTTAATGTTATTGCGAAACGAAATGCGAGAGATTATTTTCTATAGTGGGCGCTATCATAAACGAGCGAAGAACTACTCAGTAAAAAGCATCTGCAAAAAAAACCTTAAATGGTAATTCATTTTTAAATGAGTGATATTTTTTAAGCATTTTCGCATATAAGCCGTATTTATATTTTATTTAATTACAGTAGTTACTTCTGACCCCTTTTTTGCTTTTGATTTTAGAATGTTTTCCTTTAAGTTTAACAATGTTAAAAATTTTAAAAAATTGTTAGTGTTTTTAAGTTTAACAATGTTAAAAATTATGTTTTTAATAAAGGAAATCATTATATAGCATCACTTATTTCTAATATCATCATCATTGTGCATTTTTAATATATATTTTTTAAAGTAACATGTTTCTTTTGGAACCGCATTTTGAAACCTTGTTACTGGAACGTTGTAACCTGTGGAAAAATAACCGTTTATCACACCTCCTGAGAGAGTAAAGTGACCTCTTGAGAAGTGAAGAGTGAAGACATATACTCTGAAGAGTATATGTCTTTTGGAAATTCAACACAATACAGTGTTGCCGCATTTAGCGTTGTTTTCGTTTCGGTTAATTTTGAGTTAGTTTGTTTGTGTTTGCATGGCTGAAGTGATTTTTTTAACGAAACCATAAAATATATGCAAAAAGTAAAATTAATATCCTGAAAAATTGAGTGAATGTAAATGCTAGGAATCCAAGGAAACAATTTTCATTAATTTAGAACGTTTTGCGCCGTTTCGCACTACCGCTCGAAATTTAGCTTGAAAATGCTGATTTTTCCCAACTTTGTTAGTGTTTTTTTCATTTAATTTATGGACCATCCTGGCATTTTTTGGCTAAAACTGCTTAATTTAATGGATTCTTTAAAAAAGACATGAAAAATAAAAAAAATTCTGATGGATTGGATTTTACTAAACGAATCCAATTCATTTTCATCCATTCAAGTTTAAATTTATGAAACGCAATTTTTCTATTAGTAATTATACTTTCTCATTGTGTGGTAGAAAAAAATTGTGCTGATCTCATATGTACGATATTGAATGGAGTCATTTTTATCGTAGGTTAGGCCAGTATTAAGTATCTCTTGAACTATGGAAACAATTTTTAATGCAAATCGAGCTTACGGTTACATCTAACCACTGGTAGCCGAAGGTTGCTTAAGCTGCTTTGCATCTGAAAGTTCTTAAATAACAGATATATTTATAATAACTGTAATTTTTGTTCTTCAATTAGCAAATAAATTAGTTATTAAATATTATAATACACTCGACTTAAGTATTTATGTCTTAATGTCGTATTTAATTCGTCAAATAATAACATTAGAAACCGCTCTAGGTGTAAAATTAAGCAGCTAGTTTTTCACTCTCTCGTCTTAACGGACTCCTGAAATTATGGAAAACATGCAATCGTGGAAAATTATCGATAATTTCAAATCTCTCGTCGTATTACTCCCGATAAATGAATTGTCCTCATGGAAACCATATGCAAAAAGCATGTCGATCGTTGCAAAAATAGAATAATATATCATTTTACTGGGGGATTATCAGTACTTAATTTCGTAATATTAATAATATTACGTCTCATTATCGATATCTGGGAACAAAACTGAACACATACTTAATAGAAACATAAAGGTTTTTTTCTCAGTTCAAAATATTGAGTTCTATGTTGCAGATTAATCAACAAGATGAACTACCGAAACAATTGTGTGATCATTGCTTGGTTAAACTGGAAATGTTCTGGGATTTTAAAGACCGTTCACTGCGTACAGAACAATTGCTCATCGAATTATTAAAACAATTGAAAAATGCTGAGGATGCACAATGTTTCGTTTCAGTCGACCCCGAAGGAATGGTACTGCAAGGTTAGTTTAAACACTCAATCATGCCATTTTAAATTGATAATTACTTAGTTAAACTAAGCGTTTTTTACATCCAACATATAGGTAATCAGGTAAGCATGAGGTATTTATACCAGGTGTAACAGGACAAGGCGACAACTTTGAAATAAGTGACTTAATTTACTAAATTTAATTATTTTTTAGAATCCATACCTTTAAATATATTGGCGTCATTCCCGAATGGTTGGAGATCTGTCAATTCGTCCGTCGTCGTACGAATTGACAGTTCTCCATCCAATAGAAACACTTTCGAATCATCGCACAAACGGATGCATGGGACACGGGCTTAGGTCGGGAAGTGTTTATATGTTTATTGTTATTTGACAATTTATTAGCGCTTGAGGCCTAATTAATAACATACAAAAGTGGTTCATAAGACAAAACTGATTACGTTGATACAATATAGGACAAAGGCTACTTTATTCAAGTACCCAAAGTATTTTAAAGAAATAAAATAATATACAGCATTGAATAGTGTTGCTAAATTGATATGTTAATATGGGAGTCCTTTATCATAGCTCGCTGAGGAACAAACAATCAACAAAAATCAGCTGTACCTGAGTGATAGAAGCACATGCGATTTAATTACAGACGGCCCTCATTTGCTGCCCGACGTAAGGTTTTGTGACGTAACGCTGAAGAAGGGTTGATCAGACTATAGTACAGTTCGGAACGCGCGATAAAATGTAGGTCCCGTATAATTGTGGATGATACGTTGCACAAGTATGCGCGAGAGGTCGCTCGCCTACGCTTTGACAGAGCATGGCACAAGAAGAAGATAAATATTTGCAAAGTTTAAAAATTAACTACGAAACAACCAATAGCTCAATTGATACCAAATTCACCGTACGAATCAGTTGACGAATATGGGACTAAAAGTTCTACATGTAGAACTGTACACGTAGTGCGACTTGGACAGAAAGAAAAAAATGTGTTTAGTTCAGCAGGAAATCTATCCAAAGCCAAAGTTATTTGAAGTCAGCAAAGCAAAAAGAGAAATGTAAAGAATCCATAAAACTTCAGTTACTTGTCGGAAAACTAAGCTCAGTTCACGTTAAAATATTTATAGCTTAGAGATAATTCTTACCAGCTTTTTGCAGGCTGGCGCCCCAACCTCCATTTTCTACTCATTAATCCTCGAGAAGTTCACTACACTTTCACAAACTGCTGCACTTGCCATAAGGGCGAAAATAATTCTGTATTTTTCATCTAAGTTTGCGATTATCGACTGATTTCGTCAACTATCAACTGCAAACTCAACATTAAAACACCTTTTCGAAGAAAAAAAAACACCGAACAGAATAGATTTGATTATTTTATTATTTGCGTGTTCTCCCTTTGATTGATCGAAGTTGTTGATTTGTGACCTTCGGCTTCCTGGCTTCGAATTTTAAAATTGAAATTAAATTAATAATTAAACAATTATTAATTTGTAGCATCGGACGAATCATAAGTTTCTCAGTTTTCTCACTACAGATACAGATTTAGAAGATTTAATTGTGGAACGAACAAGACGTTGACATCCTGCAATATTTCCAAGCGCAAATTTCACGTTCCAACTTAACAAAAGTGAACAACAACTAAACGAAAAACGCTCGAAGTGCCAATCTTTCACTAATTTAACACAACGTGTCAAAAAACCGTCAAAAACTAAAATGAATAACCGAATTAATTTTGTTGAGTAGTGAGGTACGATGAGTTATAACTCACCAACCATGATCAGAGCGACATCAACTCTACGGCGCAACTCAACACGGTGTTACCCAGACCTACAACTCGTTTCGCAACGCATGCCAGAAAAGAATTGAAACATTTTTTAAACGAGTAAAACAATTGCCCAATTTGTTTGACAATATATGGACCATTTTACTGTATCATCACGTAATTGCGCTGACACATTGTATCGGTATTGTTGAGGGAACACCTGAAGATCCACATTGTTCCCATGCCTACAAAGTTTATATTGCGACTATAAAATTAAATTTGAATGTAACTGTAGATATTGTGTGTATGTAATACTAAATTGTATGCGATATTACTATGAAGTTTTCTTTTGTATATTTGCAGGACAAAGTTTGTCCAATATGGCTGAGCCCGAGCACGCATTTAACTTGATTCCTCAGCAAATCTTGAATCAGGTTTCGATGGTGGAAGATGGAACACTGTATTCTAGTGATGTGAGTTATTTAATAAATATTAAGTAAAGCGTTACAAACACGTATTTAAATATTCTGCAAGCACATATTTGGATGAATTATTATTTTCTTATATTTTCAGAACTACTCAAAACCACCAGGAAATGCTGATCAATTAACATGTTACTCAAATCAAAACTTAGACGAAAACAGTTTGAGTAAGTTTAAAAAAACTCTATATACATAATATGTTTTCCGATTATCCCCTTTGGAACATATTTATTTCAGCTAAATTTTACAAAATTTCTTACTACTGACTTATCTACGAGTACTTAAATCTAACAGCTTTAGAGTGTTTTACACTCTATGTATAACTAACATCCCTGACTTAACCTACCTTAACCTAACATGGGCACATTACCCCTAAGTCTAGACCTAAATCTAATAGAGCCTCTCTTACTACCTAAGCTAACTTGCAGCTAGTCCTGATCCTCTAGGGACTCCATTGCGGATAATTAAACTTATTTTAACTTAAACCCAGTCCTGGTCCTGTAGGGACTTCATGACGGATACTTGAGAGTAATAATAAATTATTATTGTTCATTAGAACTAACCTAATAAATGTACAGTTTGCCCTCTACCTTACTCTACTTAAATAAAAACTTAAGCCTACTACATCCTCTCTTGCTTCCTAAATCTAACCTGAAGCTAGCCCATGGTCCTCGATGTGGTGCTGGATCATCGCATGTGGTCCACTGGTCATCGCATGTGGTCCACGTCTTCTTCTTAGACAGTGTCCGCAGGGGGGTCTGCGGTCACTGTGAAATTTGTTAGTGCAAGAAGCCCGGACTGTGGGATTCTTGCTTTGCCGGGCATTATCCAGGAACTTTGTTGTTAAGTTCCGGAAATGCTCCAGCAGGTCTTCTGTGTTCAGGTCTCTTTGCAGGGTGGTATTTCTGACAAAGTACGGGGCCTTGGCTGCTATCCTCAAAATCTTGTTTTGAATTACCRCCATCTTCTTCTTTTGCGTGATGCAGACCGTGGACCATGCAGTTGATCCATAGGTCAGCACCGGACGGATTAGCTGTTTGTAAGCTCTAACCTTTGTTCTCAGGTAGAGCTTACCTGTCAGCAGAGGATAGTAGGCCTGGAGCAGGTATCTTGCCTTCGCTGCTGTGGTTGTCATCTGGTCGTGTCATACCAGTCGCTTGTCGTAGATAAGTCCAAGATAGGTTACCTTGGACCTCCAGGGCAGCCGCTGTCCTGCAAACTCTAGTATGACTGGCGGCGTCTTGGAGCCCCTGGTGAAGAAAATGGCTTGCGTTTTCTCCGGGTTAAACTCCATTTTCCAGTTAAAACTGGACACTCCATTGCTGGACCTGGCCGAAATGTCTTTGTAGGCTAGTGGTCATGTTAGGGCCGTTCCCGGCGGCAGTGAGTGCTACATCGTCTGCATATATGTAGCACTTTGTATTGCGTTGGTTGGAAAGTCTGCCATGTATATGTTGAAGACAGTATGGCCCAGCACTGATCCTTGCGGTACTCCTGACATCACCGGTCTGCTGGTTGAGAGCTGGTTCTCAATTTTGGCCTGGAAGCTGCGTCCAGATAGGTAGCTGCTGATGAGCTTAGTTTGGTGTCCCGGAAAGCCGGCTGTTATGATCTTGGCTATCAGGGCCTGGTGCCAAACTTTGTCAAACGCCTTTGACATGTCTAGGAAGACGACTTCTAGACCGTTTCTTCGGCGGTTTAACCTTTGCTAGATCCTTGTTGTCAGCCGGGTGGTGAGTGTGTTAGTGCCATGGTCCGGCCGGAATCCATGTTGCTCATCCAGCAGCACCTTCTTGTCCTCTATTGTATCCTGGATGTGGTGCAGGATACACCTCTCCATAACTTTGGCCATCATATGTAATAGGCTGATAGGCCTGTAGGACTTAAGCAGCTTCCTGCTTGCTCTCTTTTTGGGCACCAATACCACAATTGCCTTCTTCCAGGTGTTCGGAAAGCACTGAAGGTACATTATTGCGTTTGCCACTGTGGTGAGGTTCTCAATTATTGCTGTTGGTAGTTTCTTGAGGACCTCATTCGATATTCCATCATGTCCAGGGGCCTTTTTGCGTTTGGTCCCCTTGATGGTGTTCTGATGATCTCTGTAGTGACTTTTCTGGCTTGTATGGGCTGCCAGTTTTAGAAGTGGGCGGCTACAGTATTGTCCACTTCCTATTCTTGTTCTGGATGATCAACCAGGTTTACTCTGCATTGGAGCTCCAGTTGGTTTGCAAAGAGCTCCAGTTTTCCCTTTGAGTCCACAGTGGTGATTCCGTTCTCTTATATAGGTGGGATTGGTTGCATTGGCCCTTTATTGATGTTCCTGGCCAGTTTCCATAGCTCTATGTTTGACTCGTCAGCTTCTATTTCGTCCATGCGAGCATACCAGTGCTGCGATCGAACTTCCTTGATGTCTTCCTGGATCGCAGCCTGGAAGCGGTTGACTAGCCTTTTTAAGTATGGATCTTGTGTTCGCATGGCTCTGTATCGTATCCGGTTTTTCTCCCTGATTTTGGCTTTTAACCAGGGAGGTATTTGGTCTATTTGGTTGGCCGGTACGACGGTTTGACTTGTTGAGGCAGCCAGGGCGTTCTTGTTTTCCCCCTTGAGCTTTTCGACTGCCTGGTTCAGGTAGGTCGTCCTCTGTTGTGGGCTGAGGGATCTTGCTGGAGCTTTCCAATGTTTGCTGGAAAGTCTGCCAGTTCGTGATGCTTTTAGTCACAGTGACACCGTTCATTTGGTTTGGTCCAATTTGCAGGAGTATCGGCAAGAGGTCCGATGATAGCTCCTGGAGCACTTCGGGGTTGGACAGTTTTCCAGCGTTTTTGTACAGGAATATGTCCAGTATGTCATCTCTGTCATTTTGAGCAATATGTGTTGGCTTTTGGGGTACTTGCTTTGTTTGATAGCATACGGCCTCTGTACGTGGTGAAGTTGCATCTCCAAATCTTCGTTTTTGGCATTGAAGTCCCCTACGTGTATCGTTAGGCGGTCATCCGGGAAAAGGTTTCGAACATCCTCGGGACACAACGTAGCGCTAGGACTGTATACGGACCTGACTCTGATCTCCACCTCCTTCATTTGGATGACCACCATGGTTTCTTCCACTGTTGTCGATAGTTTGACAACTTCGTGGTGTTGAATGGACCTCTTCAATGCGACTATTGTTCCACTGCCCCTGGTGAGCCTATCATCTCTGTGCACCTTGTGATTCTTCAGTGTAAACCTTTCTCCAGGCTTCAGTAGTGTTTCCTGGATTAGGCACACATCTACATTGTATTTCTCCAGGAAGTCTTGGAGTTCTTCTTTCCTCCTTCGAACTCCATTGGCATTCCTGGAGACGACACACAGAGATTTAGGCCTAAGCAGTCTAGACATGACTGCTCATTAATGCAATCATCTGGGCTTGTATCGTGGCCATGAACGTTTGCATCTGTGCTTGCATCCTCGAGCTCCTCGACAATACCAACCTGACAAAAAGACTCAAGAGGGTAAAGCCTTTTGAGCTATGTAAGTGACTATGTCAGTGCAGATGCGGAACATTGTGCGGTTTTCTGCTACACGGTAATTAGTGTAGCTATGCCACTAGACCACCAGACTCTAAGGTACACTAGTGAGTAGAACCTTAGTTTGAAGATTTATCCATAGTTAAGTTAGGTTAGAACAGAATTACTCATTGATCAACTTTGATCAGATCGTAATGTTTGTAAATGTCCTACGGGGAGTTCAATAAAAAAAATCTTTGCTTGCATGGCCTGGATGGTTTGGGCCAGCTGTTCATGGCCGGTTTTGCCCCCTTGTGGACGTTGGGGGGGCTTGTTGGGGCGGCAGGTTCTTTTTGGCTGCGGCGCTGTAGCTGGTGGCGGCTTGCGGCTTGGCTGTTTAGATTGCCCTGCGTGTTGTGGGTGTTTTTTTTATTGTTTCTGCGCTGGTTTCGCTCACATGTTTTTGCTTCTTCATGACATAAAACTGTAAAGTTTCAGGCCCCTAAAAATGAAACTACCTTTTTGTGAACCTCGCGCGGGATTTGCGTAAAATCTGAACGGAAAAAATCTAAAGACAGCTGAATCTGGTACCGGTGGCACTATTTGAAAGAAAATGCAAAATGTATTAACTTAAGCTAGTAAGCTTACAGAGCCTGTTCTTACAGGTAGGTACAGTACTTTGTAGAACTAACAAACAATATATCTCAAAGCCTTGAGACCACTATAGAATGCATTCAAACGTTTATGGTTGCCCTGCGGGATTTCTGAGTAAATTATTGAAGAAAACGTTAATCGAAGGTTAAAGGTCTGCCTTAAAATTGCTAAAAACTCTTGCATCTTTTCCGATACAGTTGGTAACTTTGTAGTAAAAAGATTCAATTTTTCTATTAAACAGTGTGGTTGTGCGTTTTCCATTTTGTGAAGCTTCTTAGTATTGAATGTTTGACTAAAATTACTTTTGAGGGCAAAAGTAATTTTTAACTGCTGGAAACTCTTGGATTTTTTGACCGGGTTATATTGCAAATTTCGGGTAAAAACCTCTACTTCTGTATAGAATAGAGTTAAATACTTTTAGCTACCTGGCGGGGTTTCGTAGCACCTCATTTTTGAATCAAACGCACCTTGAAGGTCAATATCTGCTTTAAAAATGGCGGAAACACTTGGAAATGTTTAAAATCCAGTGTGTTTCAATTTTCGAATCAATAAAACACAATTTTGTTTGTTTTTGAACTGTGCCAAGTGCGTTTTTCAATCTTCCGTGTTTTTCGTGTTAGAATTATCGAGAAAAACGTGCCTTTTAAAGGTAAACGTCTGCTTTAAAACTGTGTAAAAAAAATCCACTTAATTTGCAATTTTCGTGTCAAAAAGACTTTATTTTTCTGCAGTTCAGAGTTTCGGCGTGCTTGAAATTTCATATCAACTTTGACCTTATTATGGTCAGATATTTTCTAGAGTCGCTGTGAGCGGAGAGCTTATTTCATCTTGGTTCGTGTCTAGGCCTTCCCCACTATCCCGATCAAACCTATTTGGGGGTCCATAGAGTGTGTTTTGTTTATTACGCCCAGAGTAAGCTTTTTGAAAAAAATACTCTTCACGTTTAAAAGTGACTCTCCTTCTTCTTTCCTTCGGTGACTTGTTTTCTTATCACGTTTTTCATGTTTTGGCAGTAATTTTTAAGCTGGTCTTTAGATCTAGCATGCTCAGACGTTTGGGAATTAAAAGCTGCTGATATTCTGGGCCACGTCAAATATTTTTCTCTCCATGTGGTAGCATTCGTTTGTTTACTTTCAAGAATGTTTAAAATTGTGAATTATGCTAGCTAACAGACATTTTTCCTTAGAGGAAAGGTATGGAGCCCCTGTGTTAATTTGAAATAACTCGGCCGTATTTCATTGTTTTTATTCTCATATTAGGGTTAATTTTCGTAAAATAATACAATTGATATAAATTTAAGCGATTTAATGAACGCCTTGCACGATCTCCCTCCAATCAATCCTCCAACGAGCACCGATTATCCAATCATCCATGGCCAACGGCAAGCCATTGCCCGGAAGTACCGCCTCGCCATCTAATGCCCCAGTTATGAAGTAGCCCCGGTGTTGCCACTCCCGTTCTGATCCCGCCTTCCAGTGTTGCTGTCCCAACGTGGTACCTCCGGTTTCCAAGGTTGCTTTCTATATTATTAATAATACGTTTCAAATGTACACAGTAATAGCAAACTCAGACTAACGACTTTCACTCTAAAGATTAACGTTAGTTAGGGAAGAAAAGCCAATTTGTCTTTAGTATGTCTCAATTGAGTTTAGTGTCTCAATTGACACCCGTGCAAAGACATCTGTAGTTAGGGTTAGCCTTAATCGAAAATTATCCTCAACTAAAGGGATGATTTTTAAGAATGACTGGTAGCAAGTGGCCATCAGCCATATTTAATTATTGTTATCATTTAATTATAATTATTGAGAGCACTGCATTTTTATCGTCAAAATTAATATAAACTATATTGACACAATTGCATTTTAGGTTTGACGGAGTTTCAACCACAACAATTGCTTTCAATGCCTAACTTCTTAAAATTTGGCGACAATTTTGAAACAAACACGGACGCTGCCATCTCTTTCACAGAAAGCCAACTAGTTAAATCTGAGGAATTGTCTATGGACAGTTCTGATTGGTAATATATTTTTCTACACTAATAAGATCAACAATTTTAGCAAACTGTTTAAAAATGCCGACCTTTTTAGGGTTTAAACGTTTAGCTTGCACTGAAACATTGTTTTTATGGAAGGTGCCTTTATTTAAATTTTTTTAAGCAGGGCTACGGTGACGTTCATATGATATATTCAGTCCATCTCCTTAGATTTTGATTTATATCCAAAATTAGCATTCCGTTTACATCCTTGAGTATTCCTGGTTTTCTTTCCCTATCATGTCTTTTATCTTTTTATGTGTGTTGAAACAGTCATGCTTTCTCTGGCACTCCTTATCTCTTCGCACTGTTCCTTTAACCATCTTTCTTTTGCTTGTTTAATTTTATGTTATTATGCCCTTCTGTTTGTCTATCTCTCCATATTACCTGTAGTTTTTTTCTGTATTCCTTAGAAGCCATTTGTCTTCTATTTCAGTGCTTTGCAGAATTTCGTGCTTTACTGTTGATCTTATCTGTCACACGTTGCTTTGTTTCTGGATATCTGGAATCTGGTAGTATCGATTGGGGAATTTTCTGAACTTATTTTTTTTTGTTTCATTCTAATACCGGGTCCAGGCCAAGCAGGCAAAATCGAGAGATTCATGTTTCACGACAACGTGGCGACAAATCCTATACATTTCGGCCACATTTTTGTGTTGTTTCCAATTCCGGAGACTTGCAAGTCCCGTCTCCAGTCGGTAAATATCAAAAACTCCCCGTTTTTTGTCTGTATATTTTACGACTAGTTGTGGGCACAGTGTGGACGGTGTGTGTTGATGAAAGTAGGAGTACCAATAAATCAGTGAAAAATCATACATATTTAGTTCTGTTGTGTTGTAGTGGAGTACAGTCTTTGTGAAGAATGTCCGGGGACAGAAAGTGGAACACAGCAAGTCCTTGCAGATTAATAAAATTGTACAGAGAACGTCCCATTATTATGGGACCCTCAACATAAGGACTACAAAAATCGTTACAAGAGAGCCGACACATTAAAGTATATTTGTTTAGCATTAAATATAAACTTAGTGAATGATGTCGAAAACAAAAAAAGGAATATACGACAGTCAGTATACGAGAGAAAGAAGAAGCTAACAATTTATTTATGGAATAACTTTCTCGCTTTTTTAAGGTTGATAGCACCCAAAACCGTTGGCATTCCATTTTTCCAACATTGGATAAAGATGAGAGAAGGAGACTAGGGGCTAGCAATAAATCTTAATTTTTAAAATTTTCTTCCTGGCAGAAACGCCACATGGTTAAGCAACTGATTCGCATCAATTGCATTTTGTTGCACATTGGTGGTGTGAACGGTTCGTCTCAATCAATTTTGTCTTGTCTGAATTCCTAAAATTTTGTCGCAAAGTTATCGTGTTTTCGTCTCAAAATCTTGTTCACTTATTGTCTGCTTAGTCTGGACTTGACAAGCCTGATTTTGGTTACCACGGGATTTATGTGGGTTTTATCTAGTAATTAAAAATTTGTATATAAATTAAATTTATGTAGTAAATACAGGAGGGGAATGCAAGACTTTTAAAAGTGAGTTTATCTATTTTTGTCACCCCAGATATCACTATTAAAAAACCTTGAAATGTTATGCCCATAGCGGATTTGGTGGTTTTCTGCCAGTTTGGTGGCAAGCAATAGAGTCTCTGAATGACGTCTTCTTTTTTAAAGCTTTTTATTTGAGTACTGAATTCTTCAGCTTCAAGCTTTTTATCATTTTTTTTCGCCACATTTTCATCGGTTTGAATATTAATCCAACGAGATAATAACAGCCCTTGAGGACATTCCTAGTATTGCAGAACATTGTTTTACAAATTGTAATTGTTGTTTGCAATTCTAAAACGGTCTCTTCTTCGCTCTTTACACACCGTTTTGCATATACTGTTTTTCTTACCAAGACAAATTCCAAAACTCTTTGAAAATAAGTTGTCTTTCTTTCCCTTTAATTTAATACGTAATTTTTCTTTTGAACATTCAACAATTTTTCTACCCCTTCTAATTTTTTACTGCTAATCTATTGCCCTTTCTTCTCTCTTTGTCATGCCTTTTGTTTTTTCATGTTATTTCAAGTTTTACCTGATTTGTTTAAATTTCTTTTTAAATTTCTCTTTAAATTTTTCAAGGTTCTTGAACTTCGAGTCATTTTAACAAACTCGAGCCACCATTTTATTTATTTAAAAGATTTAACATTCAACCTACGATAATTCATTTTCGATAGGTCTTCGCTTTGGGGTGACAGTGATTTTAGCAAAATTCTACTGTTGTTGTGTATTGTTTCTTGCAACATTGTCTATTGTTTTTTGCAGTCTCAGTAGTCAAGATGACAGTGCTCCAAAACTGGCTAATCCAGCCACAGAAGTTGCAGACAATTCCGACTTATCTAACATGTCGCCAGTATTATCAAATATGAAGGAAGAAGTCCCGCCTGAGAAACAATCAGGTGAGTAAACATTTACATGCAGTTTAAGGACAAACAGTTGTTCTCGTCTTCTTCGTCGTCCCATTTTTAGTCCTATTTAGCCTAATAAATTTCAATTTGGGCAATGGGGCTATTTTAATTATGTAGCCGCTTATATTCGTTACAATATTAAACATTCCAATTTTTCTCAAAGCTTTTTGCGTATATGTCGAACCACCGAGTTTTGGGTTGGGACAGGGTTTTTCAGAAAAGTGTTGATACATTTTTAGAACTTGCTCATCAAGCCATTGGATAGCAATATGCATTGCATTCTGTCGAATTATCTGTCGGTCTCAACGTATTGTTCATGAGTTGCTTTTGTTGAATAATTGAAGGGGTTAGAAGCACAACCGCCCAAGTCACAAAAGGTTTATTTAGATAAATTAATCGTCAAATATTTCTTACAGTCGAAAATTCTTAACTTATAAATTAAATTAGTTTGTGTTACAGAACCATTCAAATTAAGAACGAAAATTTAACTATTATTCAAGAAATAACAAACATTTTTTTAAATACATTTTTAAACTAAAATGCAATTGGGTTGTTTTGTCTTTAAATTAAAACAAATTATCAAAAACGACATAGCAAATAATTTTCTTGAATATCCTAATATTTTTCACAAAAATAACAACAACAAATTCATGTAATTATTGTCTGGTCTTTACAAAATTGATGGTATATTGGAAGGATGAAATCTACCAACTTTTATAAATTCTCCCATTTCAAACCTTCAAAAGTTCAACCATTCAAATCGCATGAAATTCAAATTTTTGCGGGCTTCGTAAATGTTGATTTGAAAATGAACGCTTTTACGCAATCCAACTTCCAAAGTTAAGCCAGTAGATACTTGAAAGTTGGACATTCTGTAGAAAACGGTTTTTTTAATGAAATATTGGCCTAAATTTGCATCCAAATGTCTGATATTCAAATTTTGTGTGACTTTTTGTGACAAATCCACCAGAACTCTGTGGCTCAAATGGTTATTGAGCAACTTCACAAAAAGAGGTGTCAAGTTTCAGTCAATTTTGCAATTAAAGAAAAAAACAGACAAAAACTAAAACTTGTGAGTTTTAAACAAAAAAACGGTAATCTGGAACCCATATTTGCATATCTGAAACGGAGCTTTGGAGACGAGCTTTAGATGAGCTTGATGTAAGCATACAAAGCCGTCCAAAATATTTCCAAAGTTTCAAAATTTGTTGTGAAGGAATCAGTGGTTTAATCGGACCCAAATTTACACTATCAGTAAGGTGCTGCTTTTTATATTGAATACGGAAACACTAATTCCCATATCTGAAGCAGTTCTTTCGCGAAAAGCTTTAGATCAGCTTGATATAAAAATACAAAACCGGCCAATATATTCCCAAAGTTTAAAAATAAACTACGAAAAAACCAATAGCTCAATGGATATCAAATCTACCTTACGAATCAGTTGATGAATATGGGACTAAAAGTTCTACATGTACATGCCAATCAGGGGCAAAGTAATGCTAAGCTTACCGAAAGCTGCGTGCCGTCCACCTGGAAAAAAGGAAGAAAATGTGTTTAAAACAGCAGGAAATCCGTCCAAACCCCAAATGACTTGAAATCAGCAAAGCAAAGAGGGAGAAATACAAAGAATACATAGAACTTCGTTGCTTGCGGAAAACGAAATTCAGTTCAAGCTAAAAGATTTAGAGATTAGAGGTCATTCTTACCAGTTTTTGCAAGCTGGCGCCCCATCCTTCGTTTTCTACCCATAAATCCTCAAAAAGTTCACAATACCTTCCCAAACTAGCGCACTTACCATAAGGACCACAATGATTCTATATTTATAGAATGCGATTCACACGGCACAAAGGATTATCGACCGGATTCGTCTACTGTCGGTAGCAAACTGAATATTCAGACACCTTTGCGAAAAAAATACACTGAAGTACAGAATAAACATGATTATTTAATCATTCGCATGTTCGCCCTTTCGATGATTCATCGCTCTGCTGTTGCTTGGCAGTCCGATTTCATTTTGTTTATTGTTGGAATGTAGAGAGTGTTTGTTCGCATAGTAGTTTCCAAAGAAAATTTTCACGTTTGAACTTAACGAAAGTCAACAATTAATTTTGTTTTTCTAAAGATATTGACTCAACAAAAAAAAACGAGAAGAAATCACTAAGAATTAAAATGTTACTCAATTTCCGACCGACGATAGAAACCAACGAAATTTAAACTACTTAATTAAAAATGTCCTTTTAAAGTTCTGATTTCAACAACTATTCGGCCACAAGCGCAATCGAGGTGCGGCGGAGTGAGGCGCGATGTGTTATAATTCACCAACTTACAAAGCGGCATCAGCTCAAAGGAGCAACTTAACACAAGTTGTAAACTGTGCAACTTAGAAAAAAAAATTTTATTCACCAAAAGCGGGCATCGGACTATGATTTCTATCTGGGCGGTTTTGCTACCATATAGAAGCAAATGTGGAGATCACGAGTTCCCACTTACGTTAAGTTTACAAAATATTTCACTTCGGCGCTTTTGCTTGTAATCCCTTCAATTGTATTTCATTGTAATGAAACAATATTAAAAACTAACTACTCAACAACTACTTGATTGACAATAATCCCGTTTCAAAGAGCAGGTTTGAAGAAAACTATTAACAAATATTTCGGTAAATTTGATTTTGGCTTTATTTCTATGTCAATTCACAGATATTTGTGAAGTAATATTGTTATACTGGTAGCTTTGGTTCAATGCTAAGAACAATTGGGTATATTTCTAATATCTATTTAGTTCCTAAACCTGCGAATGGAAAAATATGCCCGGAGTGTGGAAAATCGTACCGATCGAACTACAAACTTGCCGAGCACATGACTATGCATACAGGAGAGAAAAAGCACAAATGTCAAATGTGCGAAAAAAGGTTCCGGTCCAAAATGGGACTCGCGCAACACGAAGCCAAGCATACAGGTCAGTTCAGTGTGTGTATCTTTGTTCAATAAAGCGGCCTACTCACATGGCAATCCACAGGGTCACAGGGTCCCTGTGTGTCCCACATGTGTAGGGCGATTGGCCCAATTTCTTAAGGACTTTCCGATGTCGGCTAGTTGTTCGTCTCGAGGATACAATTGCCCTGCTTCCCACTCCCTGTGGATTTACATGGACCCTGTGGATTGCCGTGTGAGTATGTCGCTTAAGGGGCTACTCACACAGCAATCCACAGTGTCCATGTAAATTGCCATTTGTGTAAGGCGATTGGGCCAATTTCTTAACGAGTTTCCGATGTCGGCTAGTTGTTCGTCTCGAGGATACAATCGCGCTGCTCCCCACTCCCGGTAGATTGCTGTGTGAGTAGGCTCTTTAACATTTTATTTATGCTGTGACAATTTGTGAAATACTTCACACGCAGCCGTTCTGATTTGATTAACATATTGATATACTTGTAGACAGTTTGAGAAAAATGTTTGCTAAAAAATTAAGTTGGACTATGACGATTGAATAACTGACCAGCTAGGAGTAAATGAAAATCATACAGGGTGATTTAAAATTGGCGTCATTCCTCTGGAGCTGTACAGAAAAAACAGTAAAAGAAGTAATTGTTATTTTAAACTGAGAAATTTGCAAAAAAACTATATTAGAAAAATGGCAACAATGTTTTTCAAGGTAATCTGCCTTATTAACATTACGTAAATAGCTGGCGCTTCGTAATTATTTAAAACTCCGGTAACCATGGAATTATACAGAAAGTGACAATAAGATAGACAAGGATGAACGGTAAATTCAAAATTATTCAAAAGTATTCCAGTAGTAAATTCAACAGGAATCGTTGAATGACATATTTCGAAACTTATAGTCTCGAATTATTAATTTGGTTACAAATTACAGAAACATACATTTGAGTCTGTAACTCCAAACAAGTGCCTGTAATCACCTCATTATACACTCTTATCGAGGAACTTCTCGTATTCGGTGAATTGAACTCCCGCTCAATTTATACCGGTGTTTAGTAATTCGTTGGTTTAATGTGATCTTACGTACGTGCTAGGAATGTAGCCGGAAGCTTTCGTGCCTGGAAAAGTGTCAGTTGTTGTGCAATGTTCTCAGTGCCCTTAAAAGGCTCTTCTGCAATTATGTCCAATACTTGTTCATCTGTGTCTGGAACCTGAACATCAATTGTCGAACCACTCTCCTCGCCTTTTGTTGGCTGGTTGTGAGTTCTTTCAGCTTCTGCTATGTTACTGTAGCATTTCCCCTGAACTGAACTTGCCAAATAATGCTTAAAAACAAAGTTGAAATTCGATTTGCAACTGTTAATATCTTCTGGAAATTATCGAAATTTTTTTACACAATATTTTTTTCGTACCTTCTAAGTGAGTCCCTATTACCTCTTAAAAGGAATTATGCCAATTTTGAATCACCCTGTATATCACTTCTCCCACTTGCATTCAATTAATCCATTCTCGGGTTATAAAAAAATAAGAAATTTATTATTTAAAATGGGGTTCAATTATTCGGAACTAATATTTACTTTGCTATGTTTTGTTTCGCTCTGAATAATTAAAATTCTGAATCGGGTATCTGAATGTACGAGGGTCGTTTGATAAGTCAGTGACTTTTTCACTTTTCCGCGCAGTAACCGCAAACCAAGATCATTAGTAAAGATGACCTACATATAACAATAGGTCATTACGTGTTCGATACCATAGAAGAATGCGTATACCTAGATCATTTAATAAAATTGGGTAAGAAAAATCGAACGTCTGAGATAACCAGGATAATACGACTGGGCTGGGCGGCATACAGGAAATTGGGATATATTCTTAAAAACCAAAACATACCTATAAGTCTAAAAAGAAAGGTCTATGCGCATGCATCTTACCCGAATCTACATATGCGCTGGAAACTGTAACCTTAACCCAGGAAATGGCAGAACGTCTTAGAACAGCCCAAAGAGCGATGAAAAGATCCTTGCTTGGAATCGGCCTTAGAGACAAAATACGCAATACAGAAATAAGGAGGAGGACGAAAGTAAAAGACATAATCGAGCATGTAAATGGCGATGGGCTGGACATGAGGCAAGGCAGAACACCAATAAGTGGACAATACGCCTAGTAAAATGGCGGCCACGATCAACAAAGGAAAGCATCGGAATACCCCAAAAGAGATGGCTAGACGACATCAAGCAGTCGGTGGGCCGAAACTGACACTAACTTGCCCTAGATAGGGACACATGGAGAAATTTGGAAGAGGCTTATATCCAGCAGTGGATACATAAAATCCGACAAAGAAGTGCCTGAGGCTGTAGGCATCTCAATTGAGAGGGTATATCACATTTTACATAAATATTTGGATATAAAAAAGCAATCCGCTCGATGGGTGCCACGATTGCTGACACTCGACCATAAGCGCTTCCGTGTGACTATTTCAAATGAATGTTAAGCGAGGTTCCGTCGCAATCCGAACGAGTTTTTGCGACGCTTGGCAATTGGTGACGAAACGTGGATCCATCACAACACATCAGAGACCAAAGAACAACCAAAACAGTGGGTTTCTTCAGGGAAACGTGTAGCAAAGAAGTATATGTCGCATATTATTCAGAGCTTTTGGACAGATTCTATGTTGACTTGAAGCTCAAACGCGGCGAAAAAAGTGCTGTTTTATCAGGACAATGTATGTGTGAAGTCGCCATGGCCAAAATCCATAAATTAGGCCACGAACTGCTACCCCACCCAGCATATTCTCCAGGTTTAGCCCCTTGCGACTATTTCCTGTTTAAAAACCTGAAGAAATGGCTGGGCCGTAAAAGATCATCATTGAAACAGTCCAATGAAGAGGTCATCATTGAAACAAACGCATATTTTGAGGATCTCGAGAAATTGTATTATTTGGAAGGGATGAAAAATTGGAAAGACGCTGGACTAAGTGTAGCGAGCTACAAGGAGATTAAGTCATTGACTTTCAACGACCTTCGTATCACCAATAATTATTTATACAGAAACTGTAAGTCTGGCGAAAATTTTACAAGAGGCAAATCAGCTGGTAGCACAAAAAATCAATTTACTCGTACAGAGGGTAACAAAAATACAAACATTTATTAACAATCCAAGAATAATTTTAATATTTTCAAACGCTAAAAATAAATCACGCTTACTTCAAAACACGTATATTTATTGGATATGAGTTAAAGCGTGATTTTAAAATCACTGTTATAACTGTAAATGTGATTTTTTAACTTTAAATTTAACCTGTGAATATAATTTCACTTGTGATTGCCGTTTTCGTGATATAGCAGCCTCATAATGTGATAGGCAATTGTGGGTCACTTACAGAAACGATTTTAAAACATTTGTAATTCATATTTTTAAAATAAATAACCTTATTTAGGTATAAAACAAATAATATATTATACTTAAAGTACAACTGATACAGTACAATCAGAATAAGGTTAATGAATGGTGCATACTGAAATACGATTCCCAAAAATATCAATAAAATTGTGGGGGGGGGGGTTCATGAAAACCCCTGAATGGAAGCTTTCATTAACGAACAAAAATTTTTTATTTGGGTTCGTTCTTTCGCCGGGCCACATGTGCAACATATGATCACTACACGCAACTCGCAGTAGCAACGTTAGAAGTTTAGCGCCTCTCTTTAATATCACGTTTAAAATCACAGTTTATTTTTACGTTCGCCACAGATTGTGATTGCGATTTTGTAAACGCAGTGAAAAAACTACAGGTAGTGATTTGTTGCTCAATTCTAATATTTATGCAATTACTGTTGATCCCAAAACTAGTAAAAATTGTTATAGGCATTATTGGCGCCCTGCAGCGGCAAAATGAAACAACATTCGATACAAGTCAGTTTGCCTAGATGCAAGATTCCTAAAGTATACACGTTGCCTAGTAACTTTGGACCAATGGGAGAGCGCGCGGGAATACGTCACAAGTTTGCCAGTTTAAATTATTGAATCTTAACGTTGAATCAGCCGACATTTCTAGAGTTTGGTGTTCGTAGTTTTAGGTTTGTTCTCATCAGGTACTCTATCATCAGGTACAAGTAAAACTGTTAACTGTATTTCGTTATCTAAGTTTTGACCAATATTAAAATTTGTAATTGCTTATAGAATTTTTGTTATGAGCTTATTGCGAAACACTTTAATTTGGATTAAGAATTGATAATGTTCAATCTAATGTATTTATATATAAATGTGTCTGATTGGATAAGCATTTCTTAATCTCGGTTAAAGTATGCACCCACTCCAATATTAATAATAAAAATTTATTGAAACTCAGAAGTAGAAATCTATACCAATCCAGAAATGGAAACTACAGGTTGCTGTATTCACAGCTGATTTTTCGGTTTGAGGGGAAAGTTTTGCACTGTCCAACAGAACAGATGGCGCTGATGCATCTCTGTCCCGTGTCTAGTAAAGGAGAGAGGGCTATCTATATCAGTCTTTATCTATGATTTTAGGAACACCCTGCATATTGAACAGTAAAAATTTTGAATGCTGTTGCTAGTGTATAGAAAACAATACATTGGACTTAAATCGGTTTAGGTATTGTAGACTGAACTTTTTTACATATAAAAATGTGTAATGGTTTTAGGTCAATACGATTTGAGATGTCCGGTATGCGGAAAAGGATTCCAATGTCGTAGTTACCTGATGGTTCATCAAAGGGTAAGACGTTCTTAAAATATTTTTTTTTTACGAATAGATGTCTCAGTGTGCACATTTTCACTCAAATAAGGAATAATTTTGCAATTGTGTGCAAAACTTGTGCCTATTTGCGGCTAAGGTTTCGAAACGAAAATAAATATCGGTTGAAGACAAGAGATTCTTACAATTATTACCTACAACTACCTACATTTGCGAACATGTTAGCAGACAGGTGGACCACAAATTTAAATCAATTTTTAACCGTTATCAGCAGTTGCGGCTGTGAGCGAAAGTGTCCGTCTTAACCCGTCAAGGTCAACTCGGCGCAAAAGTCAACAACTGAACATTAGTCGTACCACTTTAAGCAGTATTTTGAACAAAGGTAATAATTCACGTTCACAAATTTCCATTATGAAAAACTTTCTTCTATACGACCTCTATCGTTAAACTTGCGACAGATGTAAGTCCGGCACTGTAGGCTCGATACAGCAATAAAGAATTGCATTTTTATTACATTTCTCGAGATCAAGCAGTTACCTCCTTTACAGCGCTCTAATTCCCGGTTTCTCAACATTTGCCCTTATTGGTTCCATAACTATGTAGTGGATAAAGTTATAAGACCGATAATGTTTTATGGGTTTCCGAACGGTGACAGACAAAGTCATATCGAGCTCATAACAATCCGTTGGATAAGTACCTTTTTAATTCGACCGACAGAGGGAACTGTTTGATAGGGTATGTTCCATTTTTGACTGGTAGTACGGAAGGTGCGAAATACCGGTAAAAAGTGCATCGCAAGCTAGATGACGCCACAAAAAAAACGCATTTTGATCGGTCGGTAAACATGTGGTTTGAAGATGTTTAAAAAAACCGCCACAAATTTTATGTAAAAGCTCTCGGGTTTTTATCTGAATTCAGCATAACTGTTCACTAACGGACAATGAATTCCTTCTCACAGTATATGTTTTAAGGTAGTCCCCAATAAGGTCCAATAATACACCGAAACAGTGTTTCGTTAAACGAAACCTGTCGCGAAATTCAGAATCTCCATATTTGTTCATTTGGTTCATTGGTTTGGGTAGTAGGTAGTAGGTACTTCTTTGGAATGGAAATCCATGCCGCTCGATCCATGATATGCGCAGAATTCGTCATGGTGCACGCCTCAACTCCGTACAAAACGACTGGGAGAAACTGACCATTCTTATTTTCAGTTGAAGGCTTCGGTTTCTGCTGACTAAAATGTTTACATTTTATTTAATACAGTTTTTGGCTTCTCGATTCTGCATCTAATTTCTACGGATTAGTCTCAGTTTGCAATTACTATTGATTCTAAATAAATGTATCTCTCCACTCGTTCTATAGTCTCTTGATTGAAGTCAAAACCATAGAAGGCAGGGCCTTTTTGCTGATGATATTTGAGGTGTTCAGGCCACGTCCATATTCCTCGCTCGTTGTATTAAGTTTCCCCAGAAGAGTTTGAAGATCTAGGCTACTTGCGAGGACATAACAGTATCCTCTGCGTATTTGATGTTGTTTATATTTTTGTCTGTAATTTATTTTAATCCCTTCAGGAGAGTCTCTAACGCCGTATTTTAACTTTTCAGGTGCACTCTGATGTTAAACCATTTCCATGTTCAACTTGCGGGCTTAATTTCAAAACGAAACAGTCTCTACTTGATCACACAAATCGACACCTCGGACTCAAGCCATATACCTGCACCGTATGCAAGAGAGGATTTATCACTAAAAGTAAGTCTAAAAATCACGTTTTTATTCGAATGAATCGAAAACTGCCAATTTCTGATCAGAATATGCGATGATCATAAAGAAACACTTTTCTTTAGTATTTATTTATTTAACTTTTACGCACGCACAATGTGCACAAGTAAATGTGACAAATTTAATCTTGCCACTTCAATATATTTTTAAAGGTATTTTCATTAAAAAGTAACCGGCATACTAGTCCAGTCTCAAAGCCATTTTTAAGAGATGGTTTCGTTCGGAAAGTAAACAAATTTGCCTTGCCTGAATACAAAGCGTATCGATTTAGTCAATCACAGTATTAACTTGTGGAACTTTCGAGAAATTATCAAAATAATTTGACTTTTGCAACCTTTGCTTGAAACAGACGAAGTTTTTGGACTTTTGGGTCAACGTGGAATATAATTTCTGTTTCTTGGCAATTTATAAAGCAGTGTCTCAACAGTTACAATTTAGCCTACGACTTTCACCCAAATACTTTATATTCATATGCACATTGGGCAGTTTCTTGGGACACGCAAACAATCCACTGAGATAAAAAAAACATGCATGAAAAATTTTGATGCGTTTATATAAGTTTGTTTTGATAATTTTATATCATTTTCATCTCACGTATGCAACGAATACAATGATCTAATTGATATACATCATAAAAATTTATTCTTCTTTTCCTTATGCTTTGTTAAGATCCTTTGGTCTGTTTATTTCGTCTGGTCAATGTTGTTGATTCTCTTGTGATATGGATGTCCAACTATCCTTCCATCTTTTCGGTGGTCTTCCGATGGGTCTTTTACCAGCTGGATTTAGGTAGATGCGCCACAATCTTGGCTATTCTTTCGGGGTGCATTCTTTCTACATGGTCCCGCCAGCATCTTCTGCGCTTTCGTCCCCATCTGATTACATCCTCCACCTTGCAGGTCTGTCTTATTGTTGCGCTCCTCACTATATCCCGTAGTGCTTTTCCCGCTATTGAGCTTAGAGTCTTCATCTCTGTCGTTCTTAACATACATTTTGTTTTGTTTGTGTGTGCTCGGGTCTCGATGCCATGGGTCAGTATTGGTCTTCCGCATGTTTTGTATATTCGAACTTTACTGTCGATGCTTATATGTTTGTTGTTCCATATGCCGTCTCTTAAGCAACCGGATGTTAACGAGGCTTTGTTGATCTGGGATTTGAAATCTTTCGTTGGTTCGTTGCGGCTAGAAATATCCGCTCCAAGGTATCTGAAAGTTGTGACTTGCCCGACAATTTCATTATTTATAACCGGCTTACATCTCGTTGGTTCCCTAGCAAATGTCATACATTTTGTCTTGGATATTGATATTTGCATATTAAATTGTGTGCTGACTTGATTGAATCTGTGAAGTTGTCTTTGCAAATTGTCCTCCGTTTCTGCCAATATTGTCGCGCCATTAGTGTAGCAAATTATGCTAATGAGTTTTCCGTGGATCCTATACCCCATTATTAAGCCGCTGATCTCTGCAATGATCTCGTCTATAATCAGGGTGAACAGAAACGGGCTTAAACTATCTCCTTGTCTTATATCCTGCGATATCGGTATGTCATTTGTTGTCTTATGATCAACTTTAATTCGGGTTGAATTGTCTGTGTTTAGGTAGTATACCGTTTTTATAATTCTTGCCGACGTTCGTTTTTTCTTCAAATGCTTTTGTTAAATCGATAAAACATGCAAAAGCGGGGGTGTCAAATTCTATTGCCTTTTCTTTTATTTGTCGTATGATAAATAGGGCGTCAGTTGTAGACCTATTTATCCGGAATCCCAGCTGTTCGTCTTTGATTTCGATATCTTGTTCCAGGTTATCTTTAATAAATAAATAAATAAGGCTGGTGAATAATTTCATGGAGGAGCATAGAAAAGTTATACCCCTGTAGTTTTTTGGGTTGGTTTTTTGTTCTTTTTTGAAAAAGGGTATGGTGAAGCTCTTGTGCCAATCGTCGGGATTGTTTGTGAGCTGAATATTCCATTGAAGAGTTGCGTTAGTTTTTTTGTTGAGTTTATTACTGCCATACTTTAGAAGCTCGTTGGGTGTATTGTCCACACCCAGTGCTTTTCTATTTTTAAGCTTTTTCTTTTTTACTTCTTCCGTGAATGATATTGGAACCTCCTCTTCTGCCTGCTCAGCTCTCATATTTGTGACTTGGCTGTTACCGTACAGGTCATTAAAATATCTCTCCCAGCTGTGCAGAGATTTTTAAACATCTTCCATACTTTCCTTTGTGCTCCATATAAATCGTGTTGTATATCGTTGTTGATTTTTTACAGTACTCTCGTTTAATCCTTCGTTTCTCTGCGTTCGCGCGGTTTCTAGCATCTTTGTGTTGTTGTAATAAGATTATCGTGCGATTGAGTGCTTTTGTAAAGCAAGTAACTTTTCCGTTTATTATTGAGTAGCTTGTTCACCTCACAGAACCATGGTGTGTTGTGGTTTTGGGCATGCACGTTAATTTTTCGTTTGCCTAGGGATTCTTCCGCGGCTTTATGGATACGCGCCTTTATCCTTTCCCAGTACTCATTGACATTGCCGTCGGTTTTATTTTCGTTTAGTAGTTTGTTGGTAAGTCTCCGCTGGTATAATTCGTTTGTGCTGTAATAGTCGAGTGATTCCATGTTGTATTTTTCGATATATAGCGGTTCTTGATTACGTTTGTGATGTTTTTCTAGAGTTATCTTTCCCAGGACAAGATTATGGTCCGTGCCAACATTGGCTCATGTTAGCACTCTCACGTCATTGACTTGTTTTGGGGTTATAGCTCTGTTCGTTATTATATAGTCAATGATGTCCTCTTGTATTACAAAAGGTGTATTTATGTTGGAAAAAGGTGTTATTTATTCTTAGCTCATTTCTTGCGCAAAAATTGATTAGGGACTCGACGTTCTCATTGAGGGTTGGTTCGTTAAACTTCTGTTTACACCTGCAATTTCTACTGTGCCAATTCGAGCATTAATGTCTTCGAGCAGTATGAACCTTCCGCTGTTGGGTATTCGGTCTATGGGGGTTGTAGGGAGTTATCAAAGCTTTCAGAGCCTTCTTTTGGCTTGGATATATCAAGCTCATAGATGCTAATTAGATGTAGTGGGCCCTCGGGGAATGCCAGGTTGATTCTTAGGATCCTATCATTAACGTATTCTAATGTTTTCAATAATGTCAGAGTACTTATCATGTATAAGAATACCCACACCTGAGCTGGCGCGGTCTTGCTTTGGTTTTGCACTGTAGGCAAAGATGTAATCTTGGTATTTGATGGTTCCCTTTCCCTTTCGTTTGGTCTCAAATATTCCACATACGCCTATTTTATGCTTCTCCATTTCCATAATCATCTCCTGATCTCTACCATTCCAAGAGGTGAAATTCCAGCAGGTAAATCTAGAGGGAATACATTTTTGTTTTTGCGTTGTCCTTGTCCGTGTCCTTGTTCTCGCATGGATCGTGATGGAAATCGGTCCATTATCCGAGGCTTGACCTTTGCTTCTGTGAGCTATGACTGAATGAAAAATTTCAAATTGAAAAAATCGGCATTTTTGTCCCATTTTGAACAGTTTTTTGAGCATTTACGATCTTTTACCGATATATATTTTTTTCCTTTTTAATGCATTTAATAGTTTTGACCGAAAAAGAGAAGAGATCGATTTTTGGATAAAAATTAGTCTCCCAAAATAGCTCAAATTTTACATCATTTTCATCTCACGTAGGCGAGAAATAAAATGACCTAATTGAAATGCACCCTAAAAGCTTCAAATCAGAAAAATTGACATTTGTTGGCCCAATTTAAGCAGTTTTTGAGCATTTACGATCTTTGACCGACGATTTTCTTCTTTTTATATGCGTAAACACATTGTATGTGTATATTGGGAACTTCTTAGATCCGAGTGAATATGCATGTAAAATTTTGATTCCTGACTGAAAATTTTCAAAAACGAGTGGAGGTCGTTTTTTAATTAAAAATCTATCTCTCAAAATGTCTCCAATTTTACATAATTTTCATCTCACGTTAGCGAGGAGCACAATGAGATCATTGAAATACACGCTAAAACTTTCAGATCCGAAATATTCGTCGTTTTCGGCCCATTTTGTTCGTGATCTTTAACGATGGTCTATTTTTTCTCGTTCGCCGATGTTGCCACACGCAAAACATGATCTTGCTGATGATCAGAAATAATTTTTTTTCTTTCTTGATATGACTTGAAATAACTTAAAAAATTAGAAAGAATGAAAATGCGAAAAACTTGTTGTTTTTTTAAATATTTTTTTACGTTTTTTTAATTTAACCGACTTCGTGATTCTCACGGTTTCGGAGATCCCTATGCAATGCTTCCTTATCTTGGACACCCTGCATATGGTCAATGAGTTTTGAGAAATACATATTTTCTAGGTTTATGCCTTGCTCACGAAAAGACACATTCAGGCGTAGACAATCGCAAGTTCTCGTGCAAGATTTGCGAAAAACGTTTTGTGTCAAAAAGTTATCTTCGTACTCACTCGCGTATCCACAGCGGTGAGAAGTCCTTCATTTGTGAGGTAAGTTTGAAATTGTCATTGCAGAAGCTGCAATTGTAGATGCTACACAACTGTAGATAGTTTTATTGTACAATGCCAAGGCTTTATGGATACATATACAGGGTTATTCGTTTTATGTTTGGGAAAGTAAAGTAAAAAAAAACACACAAAATATTCAGATGGAGACGAAAATTTTAAGTCAATATAAAGATTAAACTTTGCCATTATACGTGAAAAACAATATCATTTGAATGTCCTCCACGGGACCTCCTACAGACCTCAATCCTTTTGAGGTAATTTTGAATGACTTTTTGGCACATTACCGGTAATATATCGATCGTAACTTCACGGATATTGGCATTCAGTTGCTCAAGAGTTTGATGATTGTTGGTGTAAACATGATCTTTCGCATAGCCCCACAAAAAGGAATCTAACGATGTTAAGTCGCAGGATCTTGCTTGATCGTCCTGGAAATTTATTTTGCAATAGGGCTCTAACTGCCAGTATTGTGTGACTCGTTGCCCCATCCTGCTGGAACCACATGTCTTCGGGATCATAATCTTCAATTTATCTCTAAAAATAATCGGTAAACATGCGTCCATGGCGCTCAGAATTTACTTTTATGGCTCTTCCTTGATCGTTTGCAAAGAACTACGGGCCAATAACACCACCGTACTATAATGCACACCATACGATCACTTTTTCAGGATGCCTTTCTGCGATCACCTGAGGATTTTTAGAGCGCCATATACTGCTGTTCTGTTTATTCACGTAACCACCGAGCGAAAAATGAGCCTCATCGCTGAAGAAAACTCGGTTCGAAAAATCATCATCAACGGTTTGTTTGGATGATGATTATGATGATGATGTTCTGCGTTGTCCATGATCTTGAGGCTTAAGTCCTTGAGTCAGTTGGACTTTGTAGGGATGGAACTTCAAAATCAATTGCAAAATTCGCCACAATGGGCCGTAAGACAAGCCCAAATGTTGAGCACGTCGGGGAATTGACGAATTCGGGGCGTTCTCCACACTTTTAGCAACAACAGCGATATTTTCAGCTGAACGAATCTTGCGATGATGCACAGGCCTTACAATATCAGTAACCGATGTGGGTCGATTATGTCGACCGTAATTATCCTTAGTAAATTGGTAGAACTGTTTGCAAATTCTTCAACTGTGACCAAATTGTGAAACACCATAATCGTGTCATTATAATCAGCATAAACATCTCGAGTAAATACGCAATCTTGACTAGAAATGATACATTATCATGAGTTGTCGAATTCCGTTGTTACTGCGTTCAAAATTTGCTCTTGTAAAACATGGGTGGTTGCGGGCTGCACAATGCTAGATGGTACAAAAGTCGTCATTGCAGCGAAAGGTGATGTTACTTCTATTAAGCTTTGCGTGAAGATATTGAAGTGCATCCGAATAGATCTTTGTCAGTATTTGTTGCATTTTTGCGCATCTGAAACATAGAAAAAGCAGAATTAAAGAAATATTTTCCATTGCCAGCCTTTGTGTTGCGTAAAGGGATTATTAATTCATTTTTCAGTGAAAGAAATAGAAAATATATTGTACCGTGGATGGCCGAGTATTAAACTCTTTCTTCTGCTTCCAACTTTTATTCCACTCGGTACAACTTTAACTACGGAACAGGAACAAACTAACTTCAAAATTACCGTCAACTTCACAAACAATAACAGTAACAGGCGGAAAACTCGCTCTTCCGACTCCCGGAGTTTAACCTCTTCTGCACTCAGGCGCGGCTGTCACTTCACTCCCCCCGTTTGGTTCTCGTCGTCGCTTATATAGTTTTCTCCAGATAGTTCTAGAAATCTCCAGAACAGGTGCGAATCTTCCCGCTTGTCAGTGTCATATTTGACAGTAAATGGGGCCCAAATGGGGCTCCCATTTACTGAAATACCATGAATTTCGATCCCCCATTCCAAACGTGAGTACCCCAGGCCATTTCCGTTACAATATTTAAAGGAAATATAAATGGTGTATTTCGTACACATTGGACATTGTCCGAACATATAGTTCGAAGGTTCGGAAGTTCTGAAGTTAGGGCTCGTAGAACTGGTAATCGTAAATAAACCGCAGCTTGTACCAACATATTCACGGTATAATTTGAGATACACGAGGGTCGTTTGATAAGTCAGTGAATTTTTGAATGAAATATTTTTTTTTTCGACCAAAAAACGTTTTATTTCTCAACATAATCTCCTTTTAGCTCGATACACGTAGTCCAGCGTCTTCGCAATTTTTTCATCCCTTCCAAATAATATAATTTCACGAGGTCCTCAAAATATACGTTTGGTTCAATGATGACCTCTTTATTGGACTCAAATCCTTTAACGCCCAACCATTTATTCAGGTGTGAAAACCGGAAATAGTCACAGGGGGCTAAATCTGGAGAAGATGCTGGGTGGGGTAGCAGTTTGAGGCCTAATTCATGGATTTTTGCTATGGCGACTACGCACATGTAGGATGATTATGGATTCGTTCCAGGTTTCCGGTATTTCTTGGGTTTCAACGCAAGTGTTGAAAAGTGTCTTTAGCTTGGGGATGATTGTTCCTTCTGTCTCCTTGGTCATTTCTATTACAATACCGTTGCCTCCAGGGGCCTTGCTATATTTTGATGTTTTAAGAGCATGTTGTATTTCCTCCTCTGTTATTTCGGGGATGTCGTCCGACCCCTCATTTCTCACTTCCTTCAATGTAATCTTTTCTGGTTTCTTTAGTTGTGAGGTGTATAGGTATTGGTAAAATTCCTTGGTGATCTTTAGTATTTCCTTCTTATTTCTGGTTTCCCGGTGCATGGAGTCTTTTAGCGCTATTAATTCTTCCCTACCGTTGTTCCTCCGTAGACATATCATGTTTTTATTATTTTCTATTGCATTTTCTACTTCTGTTATTTAGTTTCTTTCCAAATCCTTGCGTGTTATTTTTCTTGCTTCTCTTCTGGTTTCGCGGTATTCTTCTGTGTTTTGTTTGCCTTCGCGGTACAACGTGCTTATTTTTTCTATCAGCTGAATCGTTTCCGCTTTTAGTTTGTGTGTTTTTCTGGTTTTCTTTTTTGCTATATTGAGTGCTGTTTCTTTAATTATCGTTGTTGTGTGTTGCCACTTATATTTGTTGGGCTTATATTTTCGCTTAATTTGGCTTTCAATTCGTTTTGGTATATGATATTGTTTTCTTTCAGAGTGCTGCATCTATTGAGCCTGTTTTGTGTTTAATATATCTTTTCGGCTTCTGTATGGATAATTTAACTTTGACTATCCGGTGGTCGCTTCCTGTGTTGAAAGAGTTTAGAACTGAGATGTCGGTGACAATTTTCTTGGATGATGATAGGATATAATTGATTTCGATACGTGTCCTGCCGTCAGGGCTGATCCTTGTCCATTTCTTTTGTGTTTGTTTAAGAAAGAAGGTGTTTATTGCATCAAGTCTTTTGTTTTCATGAAAGTTGCATAATACATGTTCTCGTGGGTTTCTTTCTCCGAGTCCTTGATTATTGATGTAGTGTTCGTCATCGGATAGCTTTTTCCCAACAATAGCGTTGAAATCTCTAATAACCAGGTCATTATTACGCCATTATATCGCCAATAACCAGGTCTTTGTCTAGTGCTTTCCCGATGTCCTCATACAGAATCTCCACTTCTTTGTCTTCGTGAGTTGATGTTGGTGCGTATATCTGAATTATTTTGATCGGTAGTCCTTGCTCCAAGGTTGCATATGCTACTCTTACCGAGATTACGTTGTAGCTTTAAACGATGGATGATAGTAGGGTGCAGCTTGGGGATTGTCTTTTAGCAAATCGTCTCAGCCTTAACGTTGAAAAGACGCTTAGAGTAGTTTTTGGTATACGTACGCATGACTTCGAGAACCCCGAATCGGTCAGATTTCTGGGAGTCTACCTGGATCCAGCCATGAGGTTCGATACGTATGTAGACTGTGTGCTCTAAGGTAACAAAATCGATTTATCTGCTGAGGCAGCTGACCATGGTCGTGTATACCGAGCTGTGTTTCATGGTTTGCCATGCCCTTATACAGTCCGCTTGCTGTGATGCAATCTCTGTCTGGGGTCATTCATCTCACATGGGTCGTATGTTTGCAGGGCAGTCCTTGCGGGTTTTGGCTATCGGGATGATGTGAGGAATGCTTTTAGGGAGCTGAGTATACTGATATGCACGCGATACATTCTGGAAAGCTTATTATGGGATAAAAATTCTGAATGCTACCAGACGATTCTAGCAATCATGAATATAATACACGTGGAAGAAGCAATCTGAATTTGCGGTTTCCACGACTTAATAGGACATGCAGCTGTACTTTATAATATGCACCCAAACTGTGCAATAAGTTGCCTCAAAGTGTAAGGGACTTAAGCCAGAACCTATTTAAGGCCCACATTAAGGGTTACTTGATACGTGGGGCATTCTATTCCGTTGATGATTTTCTTAGTCACCAATTGGTTTTTGAACCCTGACTTGATGTTCAATGTAATGCTGGATTTTGTCTGTCGCTCTGATCGTATCTGTGACTGTGTGTATCACTTGATCTAATTAATTGTATTTTATGCAATTTTATCAATATTACTGACGTATGTAAAAGTTCTTGTTCTTCTTCTTAGCGTGTCTTATCCGTCGCAGACGTTGGTTATCAACATGGCAATTTTAATTTTATTGATGGCATTTCTAAATAGCTGTATTGATGTAAGTCCAAACCACTGGCGTAGATTTTGTAGCCATGAGTGTCTTCTCCTTCCTGGTCCTCTTTTACTGTTGATCCTTCCTTGACCTATTAACTGGAGTAGACGATATTTTTGATGTCTCATTATGTGTCCGAGGTATTCCAGTTTCCTCTTTTTAACTGTGAGTGTAATTTCTCTCTCTTTCCCAATTCGCTGCAGCACCTCTTTATGTTATGTTATGTGGTCAGTCCACGAGATTCTGAGGATACGGCGGTATATCCACATTTCAAAGGCGTTTAATTTTTTCATTATAGCTTCCGTCGTTGTTCATGCTTCTGCTCCGTAGAGCAGAATTGGGAACACATAGCACTTAGCCAACCTTATTTTTAGAGGCAGGGATAGATCCTTGCTTGTGAATACATCCTTCATGTTGTTGAACGATGCTCGAGCTCTTTCAATTCTTGATCGGATTTCGGTGGGCTGGTCCCATCTTGCATTGATCAGCGTACCAAGGTACTTGTATGACTCCACACGTTCGATCGTCTGGTCGTTTAGTGTAATGCGCTCATTGTGTGTCTGATCTTTGCTCACCACCATCCACTTTGTTTTTG